>NW_018745003.1:1337500-1590000 GCF_001683475.1 Chenopodium quinoa
CAAAAAAAATTCATTAAAAAGAAGCCGGTCATTAAAGACCGGCAAAATATTCAGAGCCCCGGCCCCCTGGCCGGGTAAATACAAACAAACGGCACGCAGGCCGTGGAAAGAAGACATAAAGCTTAAGAAGGGGGTAGATCTTCAATATCAGCAGCTGCCGCCTGGTCAGCACTCTTCTTGCTGGACTCGGCTTCAGCTGCATCCTTCTTTGATGCATTACCCCCAAGCGGAACAAGCGCCACTACCGGCTTCTCCTCCTCCAACGCCTCTTCCTCAGCAGCCGCCAGGATCTCTTGATTATATCTATCAGAACACTGGCGGTACGTTTTTTCCCATGAGGCAAAGTCGGCATTGGGGAAGAGGCGGCCCCAAGTCATGCGCTGGATTTGAGCAGAGTCTTCCATCATCTCCCAGACAAGCTCTTTCTTTTCTTGCTCGGCCTTTTCCGAGAGCTCCTGAGTAAGACTCTTCTCCTGGGTCACCAGGCGTACCTTTACGCTCGCCAAGGATTTCTCCAAGGTTTCGTATGAGGACATCTTTTGGCGAAGAGGTCTCAGCTCGGCCTTGAGGTTGTTGATGGTCGCCTCCAGCTCGCTATTCCTCTTCTGGGCCGCCTCTAACTTAGCCCGGATAGCGGCGGTAGCCTGCGCCTGATAATAAAGAATATCAATGGCCAGAACTTCATTTTGGGCAATTTGAAACATTGCCTTATCACAGTCAGAGGCGGCCATAGCTTTTGCAGCCTTTACCCCTTTGTTCTTCCGGTCAAGCGGCTTGCGAAGGCCGTTCACTCGGAGCAGGGCCTAAGTAAAAAGGGGAACAGGCGTCAGTTTCCAAACAAAAAGAAAACAGGCGTCCTGGAAATCAAATACTCAAAAATATGCTAAGTATACCTCAGCAAGGACCCTTGCAATCCCGTCTAGGTCAAGGGTGCCGACACCCCTGAACGCCTCTCTTTCAGCTGGAGGAACGACCTTGATCATAGACTTGGCCACCTCGACCAAGTCAGGCTCCTGAGGGCCGGCTGCATCAAGCATAAACAAACGGATTAGACCTAGTAAAGAAGGGAGCAAGTCTAAAATTTACAAGGACAATTTCATACTTCTAGGTGGCCCAGCTGGAGTTTTAGAAGAAGTGGCCGGCTGTTTCTCAGCCGCCGCATGTTTCCTGGAAGAACCAGGAGAGCTCGCAACAGTCGTCCTCCGGGCCTTGGGGTCCGGCTGTTGGGAAGAAGAAGCTCTTGGAGCGCCCGTCTAAAAAAGAAGAAAAGAGTCAGTATATGCATAAACACAACTCCAAAAAGAGGGTGAAAGGTTCGAAGCCCACCAAGGGTGCCCCCTTGTTGGGGGAGTCGGTTGAAGACTGTTGCATGATGGAGGCCCGCAACATGGCCGCCGCAGTCTTGGAGGCGGTAATTTTGCTCATGGCGTCCGCTGCAAAAACAAATAGCAAAGTTAATAAAAGTCATAACAAGAAATGCATGGAACTACAGAGTATTCGACAGGCCGGCTACCTCTTGAGCACCGACTGCTGAGGCCACAGGCGGCCAAAAAGTACTCGTCGTAGAGCCATTTGAAGCTCGGGACGCAGTGCAGGGGTACTTGCTCTCGTACCCCTGAAGTAGAGTTCACCTTCGACTCTACTTTGAAGAGTCCTTTATCTAGGATCTCTTTCTTAGCCTTGGGGGGAACAGGCGGCATGCTGCGGCCGCCTGCAAGAAGGGGCGGATTCCTGTTCCACCTGTTGAAGCGCTTGTTCAGCTCTGTGTCTGAACTCTCAATGATAAGGAAGGTGCTCCGCCAGTCCTTCCATTTGTTTGCTTTACCTCTCGTCATGAGGTAGCCCCTGTGGCTCGTCAATTGATACCAGCCGGTACCGCCTGCCTTAGGGGTCCGGCTGAGGTAGTTCATGTGGGCGAAAGCCTCGAAGCTCGGCTCCACCCCGTGCAGTTCGCACCCGGCCACATAGCCGAGTACGTTGACCCAGGAGTTCGGGGCTAACTGCCATAACCCCAACTCATACCCATCCAAGATTTGCTGAATAGCCGGATGTAGTGGGAAGCGCAGCCCATCTTTGATGGCCGCCTCGTAGCAGCCAAAGCAGGCGCCATCATAACTGGTACGACTGTGTCTTTTGGATCCGGCACGAACACTAAAAAGCCGGGGCCCGTTGTGTGGTTTGCGATAAAGCTCTCCACTTTCTCTTGCATGGCTGTGATCCGGCCCCGAGGTACCGTGCAGTAGTAGGGGGTATTTTGCTCTCGGTGAGAGGCGGATGGCTCCGCCCAATCGTCCCCCTTCTCAACTGCGTGAGAAAGCCTCGCCTCTTGCAGGCGACTGTTTTTCTCTTCTGTGTCCAGAGAAGCATGGCCAGAAGAGCTAGACTCGGAATCGTCCTCTGACGAGTCCGAAGAGGACGACTCCTCCCCTCTCCCGGAGGGGCCCGCCTCCTCTCCTTTAAAAGGAGTAGGAGAGAATGTAGAATTGTCAACTGTAAAATGGGAAGGGGTCACTTTGACTCCTCCCTCAGAACTGTCGGCTTTCAAGCCGCTTTGTTTCACTTCCACATCTGGCGCCTGGTCAGATGTTTCACTAATCGGCACCCTGTGGGAGGAGCCGTCTGAGTTTGAGATCCTGGCAGTCTTTTTTGTTCTGGCCATCATGCTCTGCATAGACACAGATACAGTCGGACTTTGTATAAAGGGCAAAGATGGGTCCGGAAAAGGGCAGGCGACACTCCTAGTCCTAGATTCAGCCGTCCCCGGTGACCGGCTGATCACTAACCTAGGTCGTGTCGTGTGCTTCCGTGGTGCCATTTCAAAAAAGAATAAAATAAAGAGAAAATTAAAAGTAAGAGAACCAACGGTTACCTGAACGAGTGACGTTGATGGAGTTCTGAAAATCCCGTGCAGTCGGCTTGTCAGAGCAGGCGGTAGGCAGAAAGGGTCCAAATGTCAGAGCAAGTTCAGGGGTCCGAATGTTCTCTCAAAAAGTTCTCAATTGTGAAAATGACTGAAGTCAACACTCCCTTATATAGGCGAAGTGAGAAGGCGAAGGGTCACTTCCAGAATTCATAATTTGGGCGGGAGAATCTCTCGGCCTTTCGCCGAGTGACACCTGTAGCAGGTCGTCGCCTGTTACAGTGCGACACCTGTCACAGGTAACACGTGACCAGTCACGTGCCACCTGTGAGGGGAAAATGATTAGGGGATTTTGCTCCCACCAATCGGAATGCGCCACGTGGGCCAATCAGGTCCTGCCAAGTGTCCCCCAGTTGGAACTGTCAGGGCTTGCCACGTGGCACACGCTTATTCGTCCACCTTGGACCTATTATGTCATGACACGTGGCATACTCCATGCCTAATGGAGAAACCGGCCACCCAGGCCCAACTTCCGAGGGAAGCCCAATCAGCCCTAGGTTAACCTAAACCTAGGATTGACACGTTTCCCAAGGTTATAAATACCTCCCTTAATCCTCATTAAGAGAGAGAACACGCTAAAAACGCAGATTACACACATTAAACACTCTCACCTAGAGAGATCCAATCACTTTAATTTTCGCATTAATTACTCCTTAATCAGTCGGAGGCGGATCTCCAATCATCCGGAGCGTCCGTTTGTTTTGCAGGTACAGGCGTCCGGTTCCAGTCTCGGAATTGTAACTCTCCCGCAGGACATCAGAAAACCCCGAAACAGCTTTCAATTTCAAATACGTACTATGTATATAATTGTATGTGATGAATGTATGCTCCTAATTAATAATCTCATCATCTTCATGACTTCGTTACCATCTCCAATTAATCCGCATAAGAGCCAAAAAAAAAAAAAAAAGATTATAACAATGAAATAATAATTTGTGACACACTATAAACTATAAAGGTATGTTACATTGCATGTTACTCTACATAATGTATATCGACATATAATATATATGATTATCATAAATACATACGAGGTTATATTTATCACACACTTATCCAAAAGCCAACTATGAATGAATTGGTATAAATACAACAATAATGTTCATATGGGTTCAACAAATAGTTAATTCAAGAGCATCAATAGAGATTACGTACCTTATTCTTTTTATTAAGCTTACTAATATCTGTAATAGGATTTGCACTCTTGAGTGAAACTAACGTATTCTTCCCATGGACTAATTTGAGCTTTTGTAGTCTTTTTCTCTTTCAAATTATACCAAACATAACTGAACGTCCACGGGTCATGCTTCAAATGCAGTAGAATTTCGTTCTTGTCACTCGATATAGCCAAAGGAGTACAGGCTAATGAAGACCTAATTGGATACAAGTCCGAAACACTTAACAATAAAACCCATGGTTCTTTAACGGCGTACTCTTTCATCACCCATAACTTGTTTCCTCCCTCTAGGAGGCTCAACCAACCATTCAAAACCCCTATATCATTTATGTAACTTTCGACACCGGGTGCCGGAATTTCACTCCAATTTCCGTTGCAAACATTAAACCTTACAATTCTTTTGCGTTCATATATAAAATACAACAAACAATTGGCAACAACTGCGGGTTTAATATCACTTGAAAAATCGAGTATAGTATTCAGTGGCGGATCTAGGATTTTCGATTAGGGGTAGCACCAGCCATTAACTAACTAATGAAACAAATAGTACGGAGTGATAGACAATCTCTCCCACCCAAAAGGTTTAGATTGAAGAGTTCTCTTCTCTCAACAATCATCACAAACCCCTCCAATAAAAACTTGTCATTACTCGGTAGTCGGTACTATATTATAAATGTTTTGTAATTGTGTTTATTGGAAGAAAAGTCATTGTCAATAAAAAAAATGGAGTAAAATGATGATATCGAGTTATGAACTATTTTTTGGCTCAAAAAAAATACGTATTATTATCGTTTGAATTATAATTACATTATGTAAAAGCTCCTAGTCATATAATAGAAATATTCTTTTTGATTATTGATAAAACTAAAAGCAGTAAATAAGGGAGTAGTATGTCTCGAACCCATGACCTGCCAAAAAAAGAGAAAGAGTTTAATGCAAGTCCAAATAACCACTAAACCAACTTCCATTTAATCTATATGTTGAATATCACAGAAAATTCATACTATAATTAATTAGAAAACGCAATATAAAAAAAATTAATTTTTTTTTTTAAAAAACAGGGGTAGCAAGTGCTACCTTGTGCCTTCATAGATCCGCCAGTGATAGTATTTATTATTTGTTGATTTAATGGTTGATAATTTAAGAAACATTCCATAAAATACCTTTTACGTTCCCATGACCCATCTCTTAAGCTGTATAGGATAACTTCGTTAACGAACGTACCACTCTCAAAAATCACAACTTTGTAGTCATCTCTTATATGACTCCATAAATATCGAAATCGTCCTCATCAGAGAGGCTATCAATAATAGAACCAGAAAATAGCTGAGGAATTACGTGGTAACCACGAGTTAATGGATTTAGCAAGATCAAAGTAGAGTTACCAAAAGATGCAAAGTAACAAGTCATGGCATGAAGCAACAATCTTAATGATTCCCAACTTATTTAGGTATGGAGGAAGTTGAATTTTCTCCGCCTTCGAAAAGTCGTCGTCCTTGACTTGGACTCCGTAAAGATAGCGACTGCAACAGTTAAGATCAAGTTTGGTATATACAAGGAGAGAATTGGTGTTATGGCGGAGATTATAAAGATTGGTGAATCCCGAAGATGATATGAGGGTAAACCATGACTTGCACACGAGTTTTGCACATAATAAGCACTTGATGTTGGGAAGCCGTACTAGTATTTGCGAGAGTATTTCCGTAGGAAGGCCTTAAATGGGACTTGATTGACTCGTCGCTGCCGCCGTTGATTAACTTTTTTTACCAAAATTAAGCTTGTAGCGTAGCTTTAATAATCTAACGGAGATTAATTTAACATGTATCAAGTATTAATATATGATGGCCGGATGGGATACCAAAGAATGGTAGAAGATAATATTTAGAATTCTACAAGATAAAGAAATTCTATCATTTAAATAGGCTAACACTAAGCACAACTACTTCCTAATATTAAGGCCCACTAATGACAAACTACTACTCAAATTGGAGAAGCAAACTCCACGTACTATCTACAATCACTATTTTTTTTGGAAAAATTGACAGGAATAATCCCAACTTTGCTCGATTCACCCAAAATAATCCCAACTTTTGATTATTTTTTAATAATCCCAACTTTAATATGATTTTGCTTTCAATGATCTCGGGTGATCGATAACCCGTTGAACAGGTAATTTTTTTTTTAAAAAAAATTAATATACACGTGTCATCATGCGATTGGCTACGAATTAATTTATATTTATATTATTGGTTTAATTATGTAATTAATTAACTTTAAAAATATTATTACAAAAAAAAAATTGAAACCACCAACCCAACCACTGCCACCGCCAGGCGCCAGCCAGCTTGAACCCTACCCCTAACTGCCGCCGGCGCCTAGCTGGCCCACTTCCTGGCTGGCTGCTTCCCGTCCCACCGGTTCATTTCCCCCCTCCCCCGCCGGCGAATCCGACCCTACCCCTCTTCTCTTCCCGACTTCCCATTTGGTTTGTTGGGTTTATCCCTTTTGTTAATTTTTACATTTTAGCTGGATTTGGGGAGGATGGTGGCGCATCAGCGTGGGGGAATTTGGGGAGGATGGTGGCGCGTCGGGGTGGGGGAATTTAGGAGGATGGTGGATCGGGGTGGAGGAAATGCGAGGACAGTGGCGGATCGGGGTAGGGGAATTTGGGGAGGGGTTGTTCGTGGGGAGGGGGGAGGGTTGGTGAGGTGATCTTCGCCGGCGGTGATGGGGAAACGCGCTGGCGGTATCCGCCAGCTAGGCGCCGGCAGCTGAGGTAGGGGTCAGGCGCTGGGGGCGGCGGTGCTTCCGTGGTGGGCTAGTGGAGGTTTTTTTTTATTTTAAATTAAATTTTTTTTTCTTAATTAATTATTTTGTAAATGTTTTTTTTTTTTTTTTTTTTTTTTTTACTTTTTAGTTGATTTTTTTAATTTAAATTTTTTTATTTTATATTTTTGACTAATCAAGTCATGACACGCGTCGGGTGACTTGTTATAACAAGTTTTATAACCGGTTGGGACCATTTTAAGCAAATTCATATTAAAGTTCGGAATATTAAAAAGTAATAAAAAATTGGAATTATTTTGGACGAATCGAGCAAAGTTGGGATTATTCCTGTCAATTATTCCTTTTTTTTTAAAACATCTACTATCACTATTTATTCACTAACAACTCTTATTATCAACTAAATTCAATATTTGTTTAAAAAAAAAAAAAAAAAAAACTAAATTCAATTGACTCCTAAGATTAAGACTATTCAATGGCTACATAAAAAATGTATCCATTGTAACTACTTTCAATCTCAACGGTTAAAATATTAATGATTAAGTTTGTCCATCCATACATTTGACTTCTAAATTATAAATAATTTTAAATTTATTTATTATAAAGAAAAAAAAAAAAAAGACTGAAAACATAACTGCTTGTCGCTGCCATTGATGCAGTTCCAAGCATTCAACCTTCAGCCTAAATCTCATCTAGTCATCTTAATAGGTATATGGAGGAGCAATTATCATGGATTGGATTAGATTAAAGTATAACCAATTACAATCAATGGAAAATTGGTAACTAACCTTGAAAAAAGGAATACAATTTTGTACATTGGATAGTTTTATACGATCTACATGGATATTTACAGTTCATAATTATTTAATTATTGCTCTCCATAACTCTTCCTTTCACCCTTGCACTAGCTAATTGATGGATTTCATGTTAATTAAGTGGATTATTTTGTTATTCATACTTTGGACTTTGTTTGGAGAAAATCATCCATGGAGTAGTTTACTGTATAGAGGATTAAGGAAAACAATTAAATAAATTTTTTTAGGTATTTTTATGGTCAATTTAAATCAACGATCCTAATTTACATAATGATGATAATCAAGGGTGTAGATTTCATTTTTATGGTGGTTTATTGTAGCCATTGCAAAACTGTCCTCTGCCACTAACGAAACAATAAGCACTAATTATTTTGAAGCAATACACCAACAAATATTAACATTGCTATGTAATTAATTCAATTGATCAACATGCCATAGTAAAAAATGATGTTAAAGTGGAGATGCGGGGTATCGATCCCCGTACCTCTCGCATGCTAAGCGAGCGCTCTACCATCTGAGCTACATCCCCATCAATATGTACTGTCATTGACGTTACAATAAGTACTTTTAAAATATTCGTATGTATTTGTTCTGCTTGAGCACGCAAGCTAGTGGGCTAGTTGGGTACTTGGGTGCCTCAAAAATACTCCCCAACATCCTTGAATATCAGCCAGTAGAAATTCACTCAACCAATAACTAATTTCACCTATTATTTGTGGATAAGATTTCTTATTGCATGTCACAACACATAACTCACTCCCTAAAATCTACTTATAATCTTCCCCAAACTTTCCTCTTTTTCTCTCTCCTCCCCAACTATCTTTTACCACCCAATTAAGGTACTTATTTTCACCCACTAATTTATTTTAATGTATGCTTTATTCTGCTTTCTTCCTGTTTATCTTACTCCATTTCACCCTATTTAATGTTTCTTGATTATATTCAAATTATTATCATATTACTAATTTCACTGATTTTATTATGGCCTGCTGTAAGATGGAATTTCATCATTCTTGTCCAATTTATCAGAAATTTTGGGGTTCTTCTTGATTCTGTTTTAGTGTTTTGAACATGTTTCGGCCTCTAATACTCTTTATGTTCGGAATAAATAGTAACTAATTATAAGATGTTCGGAAAAAATTGTCACCTGAATTACTGGTTACTAAAATATTACTCCGTAATATAGATTTGGTTTATGATTAGATTTGCGAATATGCTCAGCTACTTTAATTAAGTGATGGGGGCAGGGGAGTTGATAAAAATAATCCAGCTATTCTAAAATTAAAGGGTCTAGTTCTAAAATCGTCGTGAAAACTTTGTTACAATGTGACAACTAATTCCGGATGAGTAAGTAGAATTTAGTTTTAGTTCTTAGTCTTCTTTATGATAATGTGACCAACTGACCATATTGCTGAAATTGTTATAGCACACAGTGGTTGAATTTAACATGGGTCTGTGGATTGAAACTAGTATGCCTTTCTCTTGGAGTAGCTGCTTGAGATATATATTGTATGATGATTGTAATTGATGTTTAATCCTGTACTAAAACTGATGCCAAAGAGTTGAATAAATTGCTTAGAAAAGGTAATTGATAACATGGAGAAAGAACATTATCTTGGTAGGCTTTGCCAATAGAATACTTTGAGACTGAATTCAATTTTATTCATTTTTTATGCAAAAATAATGATGTAGTAAATTTAGTTCTTATCTTTTACCTTGGCTAGTTGGCAATTAGAATCCTGATACAACATTAACTTCAAAAACTCGAAGGTTTCTGACCAAGTGTGCTTATCTTGGATAGTTAGCAATTCAGCAGCAGTAGTAATCAGTATTTCATAGATTTTATTTTTTTTGTTTCTCTTGTGAACTTGAAGGATGGTTCAGTAAGTTGTTGAGGGTTCTGAAATCCCATAGGTGTCTTTTCTTTTTTGATAGATTCCAGCCTTTTTTGACGCGGTATGCAGGTTCTTCTAGGTCCATAGTCTCACTTTGAGCATTTGAGTTTAAGTAAAGGAACATATTGCTAATCTGTGAACCTCATGAAGTTAGTGAAAGTCTTATGCTTAAAGACAACACGATATGGAGATTTCACTGTTGTTTTTGCTTCGCTGATAATCAGTTTACAGACCAGACTGACCCTCAAACAAATTTGTGATCAAGTATTAACCAAATGATGAATGCACCATCTTTTTGTGTAGGACCGTAATGGAGGCAGCTTGTTGACTCTCCTTGGAAATATGGCCTATGATTTCTCCACTTCAATAATTTGGCCAGGGTGCATGAATGGTGGTTTATAGTCATGTTCTGCTAAGGCTCTGAAGTCGGATTTCTTGCTCTGAAGGTGAAAGAAGCGGTCAATTGTTATCCAAGGAAGTGGCACAAACCTCTGCATGGAAAAACGGAAAGGACAAACAAATTCAAGGGAGAAATGGGTTCGAGCTTCACCAGCTGTGGTATTGCTGCTATTGCTTTTTCTTTCCCGCTCCTTGAGATAGACTGCAATTAATTCTTCATCTGCAATGCCTGTCATGAAAACCAGCAGTGAGAAAGCTGATTTTAGATATTTTTGTCAATACTTTTTCAGGATAAAGTGTATCCAACATCTGCTTCAAATGAGTTTCCTTCTGGGAACTGCTGCATTGTCTGCTTGGAAAACCGCGGTTGTCATGCAGTTCTCTCTAGAACAAAACTGATGACCAAGTTAGTGAAAAGGAAGAAACCTGAGGAAGTTTTTGCCATCTTTGAAAGCTTAACGGAAGAGGGACACAAGCCAACTCTTGTGACATACACTACACTCTTAGCTGCCCTTACTGCTCAGAAGAAGATCAAATCAATTCCTTCTCTCATCTCTACGGTTGTGGACAAGGGATTGAAACCTGACTCTATATTCTTCAATGCTGCCATAAATGCTTATTGTGAAGCAGGTGACATGAAAGGAGCGATGAGAATATTCTACAAGATGAAGCAAAATGGCTGTAAACCAACTATCAGTACTTTCAATACATTGATAAAGGGATATGGCCTAGCTGGGAAGCCTGAAGAATCATTGAAGTTACTAGAGCTGATGTCAGAAGAAGAAAATGTCAAACCAAATGACATGACTTACAATATTCTAGTTCGAGCATGGTGCAAAATAAGCATAAATGAAGCATGGAATACAGTATATAAAATGGTAGCCACGGGTCTGCAACCTGATGTTGTCACCTACAACACATTAGTGAGGGCTTATGCACAGAATGGAGAGACTCATAAAGCTGAAGCAATGATACATGAAATGCAGAAGAACAAAATTCAGCCCAATGAACGAACATGTGGTATCATCATCAGTGGGTATTGTACTGAAGGAAATATGGCTGATGCATTACGATTTCTCTATCGGATGAAAGATCTGGGAGTGGTTCCCAATCTTATTGTGTTTAATACCCTGATAAAAGGATTTTTAGACTCCATGGACACTGATGGTGTTGACGAGGTAAGCTATTTGGTTTTTTCACGAGCGCCTTCTATTACACATGTTAATTTGGTGAAGGCTTCATGTCACACGTCCTGTCCATGCTCTGCATCAAGAATTAGAGAATAGCTTATCTGAATCTATTATTTTGGTATTATACTAGAAGGGTTTCTTTCATTAGACAATTATGAAAAAGGGAGCATGTTTTTAGATTTAGAGAATTTGTTTTTGCATAATATTGCTTGGTCAAAACAACTTTCCAGGCATACTAGTGAGTCAGAGCATCCATTATACACCTTGGTGCATCTAGCACCAAGTGCACCTCCTCAATTTTCCTAAGTTGAGCATCTGTTGTGCCCAAAATTAAGTAGTCTCTCGGTCCACATGATAGGTCACTTGTACTTATTGTTAGGAGATTAAGAAAAATGAAAAAGTAGAGAGAAAGTGAAAGCAATTTTGCTAGGCTAACTTTTGAGAAAAAAATTAGAAAGAAAAATTGACTAAACAATTATATTGAGTTAATTATGGGATTTCCCAAAATGGAGAATGTCACTTAAATTGATGGATATCCCGAATAGAAGGTGTCGTTTGAGCAGGAAATCCCAAATGGAAGATGTTAACTTGATAGAGGGATGAAAGGAGCAGAGTATCATTTAAGTATATGGTTTTCTATCTTATGTTTGCTTACGCTATGAGCCTGTTGCTTCTGACAGGTATTACATTTGATGGAAGATTTCGGGATCAAGCCAGATGTGGTAACGTTTAGCACCATAATGAATGCATGGAGTTCAGCAGGACTAATGTCAAAATGCCAGGATATGTTTGATGAGATGTCAAAGGCCGGCATACAACCTGATATCCATGCGTACAGCATTCTTGCCAAAGGCTATGTCCGTGCAGGTGAGCCTGATAAAGCAGAAGCACTCTTGACGTCTATGAGTGAATCAAGTGTATATCCAAATGTCGTGATATTCACTACTGTGATCAGTGGTTGGTGCAGTGTAGGAAAGATGGAATATGCAATGAGAGTGTATGAGAAGATGAAAGAGATGGGGGTTTCACCAAATCTGAAAACTTACGAAACTTTGATATGGGGTTTTGGAGAAGCCAAGCAGCCTTGGAAGGCAGAGGATTTGCTCCAAACCATGGATGACAGTGGCATCTATCCTAAAGACAGTACCGTCAGACTTGTTGCAGATGCTTGGCATTCAATTGGTTTAGTAAATGAGGCCAAAAGAGTAATGAATGTCCTAACACACGACAAACATACAATGAAAAAGGACCAAGGAATCGAGAAGCCTGCTGAAAGTTTGGAGAGAATATATCAAACACAAGATACTGGAGGTAACTTTCATGTACCCCAGGCAACTGGTTTCTTTGTAACCGATCAAAAGAAAGCAACAAGTAGGAGAAAATGGGTAAGGAATGTATCAGCAGGCAGAAACTTGAGATCTTTTGTTCGACAGTATGGAATTGGTGTGAGAACTTACTTTGTATGTCGTAAGCAGTTTCTCTGTGAGATTCATATATCAAGGCAACTTGTAAATTCATGTAAAGCAATGATCTAGATATGTAAATTGATGGCCAGAGATGATAATTCAAAACAATACTTGAGCTCTCGGAAACCTTGGAACAAATTTTACTCAGAAATTTAGTAAAGATTTTTTTTTTTTTCATTAGCAAATACAAAAGAAGTTGGCTATTCTATCATCCAATTCCTTAGAAAGCATTTCTCGTTCATTTCACATACTACGAGCATGTTTGGTTAGTGTACTTTATAGGTTGAAAACGAATTCGGTTAAACCATTATCGTTATTGAATATTTGGTTGAGAGATTTGGTAACAATTACCTTTACCTAAGGGTAAGGGATTCCACCTATTTGTTACCACTTTAAAACCTAAGGTAACAAATACCCTTATCCCCCTCAAACACAAATTGATTTCTTTTCATAGTTAAACCAAACAAATGAAAAGGTAATAGTTATATGATTTCTTTCCCCTCTCTTATTTGTTTTCGTTTTCACTTTGTTTCCATTGTTCTAACCAAACACCCCCTCCAAACGCCCCCTACATATTGTTGATTGTGCCTTGAAAGTTGAAATCAATGAAGAAAACCTCTTAACCATCAATATATCAAGGGCATGTCCTATTGGTCTCTAAACTTGTATAACTTGGATAATAATAATAATAATAATAATAATAATAATAATAATAATAATAATAATAATAATAATAATAATAATAATAATAATAATAATAATAATAATAATAATAATAATAATAAAGGAAATTATCATTGGTACACCCAAGGTTTGGACTTTTATCAATGGTACACTTACTTAAGTATTGATTATCATCGGTACACCATGGTTTCATGTAATTAACTACAGTAACTATTATGGTTAATCAAACGTTAATCCTAGGTTATTGACTTAATTTTTGACTTAAAATACAATGACTAAAATGCCTCTCCCAGTCATTAACTCTCCCTCCAAACTCCAACTACCCAAATTAAAAACAGAAGAGATCGTTCATCTTCTTCTTCTGTGTCACTTTCTCCCAGTTTTGACGAAAGTGGGGAACCCTAATTGACCGCGATTGAAGCAAAATTCCTAGAAATTTATCACTTCTTTGTTGATCTGAGCTTTCAATATTGTGAATTTCGCTTACAATTGTTTGCTTTTTGGTAATGGATGGATTTTTGTTTAAATGGATGAACTATGATTTTCATGTACAATTGTTAGTGGATTATGGTTTGAATTATGCACGATTTGCATATGGTTATGATTTCTTACTTTATTTTGTCTTTGTTTCATTTATAATTTGATTTCGGTGTGTTTGAGTTGACATTGCTAAGTTTATCAGTGATAGGTAAACCTAGGTCAAATTATGTGTTATTACGTATTGCATGCTCTTTTTAAGCGATTTTGATTCATTGTTGATTGGATTAAATTGTGGTATTTAACCTAATTTTACAGAATGAGTAACATGATATTGAGATTTCAATATAAGTTGCATAATGTTGATATTGAAGTGGATTCAGATACTTGCAACCTGATGGATTTAATTATAGAATTTGAAGATTGGTTACGTAGTTTGACAATAGTTATATTGAACCCTATATTTGCTTATGCATATAGACCTTGAGTCATTTAAGTAAAAAATCGATTTAATAACCTAGGACTAACGTTTGATTAACAGAATAGTTACTGTAGTTAATTACATGAAATCATGGGTGTACCAGTGATAATCAATACTTAAGTAAATGTACCATTGATAAAAGTCCAAACCTTGGGTGTACCAATAATAATAATAATAATAATAATAATAATAATAATAATAATAATAATAATAATAATAATAATAATAATAATAATAATAATAATAATAAATCATCATCGTAATAACCGATATTTTCTAAAGAAAAAACTTAATACTTCGTACTATAATATTGATTTTTAATCAAAATATACAACTGCCAGCCAATTCCGGGTGGTAATATATTTAAAATTCCACCAAAAGAATCCAAATTAAACAAAATTAAACCGATAATGAGAAACTATTCATCACAGAAAATAAGGTAAAATTTCAACTAGGCCAATAAAAGTGAGGGAAATATTAATCTGAAGGAGAATCATGATTGACATATTTGTGGAGAACACAATCAACTGGGTTCTGTTTCTGAGATTAAATTTGTCCCATATGACTAAAATTTTGGACATCAAAATTATGTCGACTCCGATCCAAAAAATTGCGTTTAAAACCAAAAACCCGAATGGAACTCTTCAAATTGCATGTACAATGTAAGCCGTGATATTAAGCAGTGTCTATCTGTGTTATAAATAGAGCAATGAATATAAAACCCTAATTGATGTTCAACCATCACAAATTCACAATTAGAGCAATGAATATAAGCATATTTACCCGTATAAGTATCATAACAAAAATGTTATTGCAAACACCATGAACTGGCCTAATATGTTTCAATTTAAGTATATTAACGAAAACGAAAAGTATTATTGTGAAAAAAAAAATTCTATCCGTAAATATAAAATGCTACTTCCAATTATTTTTTATTTGCAACATTGTGATATTATTTGTGAGATATAAACTATTCCAATGTTGTAGATAAAAATAATCAAAGGGAGTACATGAATTGAAATATATTACATGATATTACAAATTACATGAATTATGTATGACATTACAAATTACATTCACTGAATGCTTTATATAATATTGGGATATTATTGATATTTGGGATATTAGTAATATATTTGTGTATTTATCTTTAGGTGAATATTATTCTGTGAAGAGATATTCTAGCTATCATTTAGGTAGTTAGGATATATTAGAATCTTTGACCTTATTTTCCAAGGCTAGGTTAAATGATTGTATATATATAACTTTGTATTGTGGCCGAAAGTGATATGAGAATTACAGAGAAATATTGTGATTATAATTTATCATGGTATCAAGAGCCCTAATTACGACCCTAAATTAATTGTATATAAATTTCTTTATTATTTGATCTTTCTGAAATTAAATTTTTCCCACATGGTTAAAATCTGCTAAAAGCCCTAGGGGAACTCTTCGAATTGCATGTAATAGGTAAACGCTGATAGCTGAGCTAGTTTGAGCGACTTCAGACACCGTCTATCTGAGAGATCGATAGACCTAGAAACAGTAAATAGAGTTTATCGATGTTCCACCATGGCAATAAGAGGAAGCAGTCTAGAGAGGGGAATATATATACCCATCATCAATGTAAGATGATAAAAATGCCAAATCAAGCCGTAAAACAAAATATCACGAGGTGTAAACTCAATTATTTTTTAAAGAAAATGTTTATCACAATGATTAACGATGGTGGTTGTGGTGGTGTTGGAATTAGTGATGGGAGTGAAGGAATTAATGGTGGTGTGATTAGCATCAGAAATGGTGGTGCGAGAAGGCGAACAAGTGGGAGCTTAAGTAGCGGTGATGTCGGGGGGAGGCGAAGAAGCTGCGGCAATGGGAGAACCAGGTGCAGGACAGAGATTAGTACCGGCGGTTGAAGAACCAACGTATTAGGATATATTTTGGGAGATATGATAACAGTGAATATTGTGAAAAGATAGCATAGAATATTTTGCATTGACCTTGCCCTCCAAGTATACCTAGTCTATATATTTTGTACATGGCTGTGAACATTGAATGAGAAATACAGTGAAACACTTTGAGATTAAATTAACATGGTATCAAGAGCCTGAATGAGATCCAAAATTTTTTTCAACGTTGTTTTTCATATACATCGTGTATTACTGTGACGTTTTTTGCGAGAGTTCATATATTTTTTTTTTCCCTTCCTGTGTGCGTATCTCTGAGTGATGACAGGAAGTGATGGAGGCAAGACGAAGGTTGATTTGACCTACCACCTTGGCTCCAGTGATGGGCTGGGAAATATAATCACTCCGATTCAATTACGGGGTGAGAACTATGATGAATGGGCTAGGGCTATGAGAACGACTTTGAAAGCTAAGCGAAAATTTGGCTTTATTGATGGCACGGTTGCAAAATTGACTGATTTGGAGAAACTAGAGGTTTCGGTGGCTGTGCACTCTATGTTGGTTTCTTGGCTATCCAATACCTTAGATCTAATTGTGAGGTCAACTCTTGAGGACTATGATGATGCTTTCTTGTTGTGGAACAATATACTCTTCCGTTCCAACTTTTTTTCAGTTTTAACTAGTAATCAACAAATTAAACACTCCATCACCAGGATGTGGAACCTCGTGATATTCTTTATTTCAAACGAAAAAAGAGATACAACAAAGATTTTCCCTTGAAATAAATTTACACATGAATTTTGTCAAACCAAGCTGTGAACGGCTGCCATGAGCTTCTTGATGCCACAATGTTACTGCTATTCATTGTATTTAGGTTCACAAAAGTACCGCAAACATTGTGATTGAGCAACTCATAACTCTTTTATTCCATGACCAAGCTACAATGCTAATCAAACATCACAACGTAACACCTCCAACTCAACCATCCTTGCTAATGTAAACTTTCAATTCAAGCGGAAAACCTACAAATTAAAATTAAGAAAACACACCAGAGTAAAGTAATAATCGAATATAAAACAAAATGACACTCGAGTAATTAAATGTAGGGAGAAACTAAGACAAATATCATATAAATGTGGCATATAAAATACATAAATTATCGTGTTATCAATTATTTATAAAATTATTACTCCATGGACCTGTCCTTCTTTTGCACACACACACAAAATAAAAAATAAAAAAAATAAAAGTAAAAATAAAAATTATTAATTCTAAAACACAAACTAAAAAGAAAAGGGAAAATGGGCAAAATGGCTATTTCACCAAATGCCACTGAGCACTTTAATAATTCACCAAATGCCATCAAAGTTTTCAAAATTCACCAAATGCCACCGAGTTTTTAAAAAAAAATCACTGAATGTCATTAATAACTAACGACCGTTAACTCCGTTAGTCATTAGGGTTTAATCATGACACATGTCATGATATGATTGGTTCAATTTAAAAAAAATCTTAAAAAAAAGAAAAAAATTAAATTTTTTTTTTTTAAATTCCTAACCCTAACCAAGCCCCACCACCAACACTGCCACTGCCGGCAGCCCAACCCCAGCCGCCGGTACTCCCTGCCCCACCTTCACCGTCGAAACCAGCCCAACCACCACCCCTAAAACCAGCGACTTAGCGCCTTCTGCTTTTTCCCCTCACGAAAAAACACCCAACGTTTTCCAACCACCGCGCAAAACCACCCCTCCTATCCTCCACCCTTGAAACGACAAAATCGGTCATAGAAATCGGCCATTCTGGATTTCCATGGTTGATTTCGGTCATTTGAGGGTAAAGGGTTTCCATGGTCGGGTTTTATTCTGGGTTTCCATGGTCGGGTTTTATTCTGGGTTTCCATGGTCGGTTTCGGTGGCTACCGTGATGCGTCGTATTGGTGCGTCAGGTGGTTGCGGGGGCTGGGGTGGGGATCAAGGTCGGGGTCGTCGGGCAGGCGGAGTTCTGGGGGTCGTCGGGCAGGCGAAGTTCTGGGCATTGCGTGAGATGGTTGCGATGGCTAGGGTGGCTTTCCGGGAGGAGGAAAGGGGAATTAAGTGGAGTTGACGGTTTTGGTGGGGTCAAGGGGTTCCAGAGGGAGGTCAGGGGGTTCCGACAGGTTTCGAAAGGTTCCGACGGGAGGTTAGGGGGTTCCGACAGGAGGGCAAGGAGTTTCGGCGATTGGCTTAGGGTTGTCGGTTGGCTTTGGCAGGTGGTTACAGTGGTGGGGTTGGGTTGGGTTAGGATTTAGAGTTTTTTTTTTTAATTTTTATTTATCTTTTTTTAAAAAACAAATAGCTGATTGACACGTGTCCACATGTGTCATGATTAAACCCTTATGACTAACGGAGTTAACGGCCGTCAGTCATTAATGACACTCGGTGAATTTTTTTAAAACTCGTGGCATTTGGTGAATTTTGAAAACATTGATGGCATTTGGTGAATTATTAAAGTGCTCAGTGACATTTGGTGAAATAGCCGTAAAATTTAAAATTTGTTATTATTTTTATTTTTTGTTTCTTTTAGGTACTCCGTATATGTTTTATGGTTTATAACTTTATACGTAACCAATTAATAAAATAATTTGTCAATTAAGTCCTTTTAAGTGGTCGACTTTGTGGTAAAGATCTTTATATATTAATGTGGTAAATAAAGTTCTTTTATCACACTTAGGTTGTAAAAAGGGTCATTTAACCTTTTTTTTCCGGCTAAATTAACCTTTAAAAATCATTTTTTTAAAAAATTTCTTTTCCCCCCTTTCCCTCCAACTTAACCCTTATTTCTCTTTTCTCTCTCCTCTCTGCGAACTCTAATTCTCAAGAAACATCAACCATCTTTGAATATAGTCTCTTCCATCAAAACTGAAGGCAATTTGAATCAAATTAGGTGAAAACTCCTTTGTTTATCCAGTATGGGTTGGATAGTTCTGGAAAAGCGGGAAATAAAATTTCAAAAGGGATTTTTTTTAAAGATTTTTTTTTATGGGAAAAAGTCAATGATCGAAATTCGGTCAAAAGACCTATTTACAACCGTAGTGTGATAAAAGGACCTTATTATTTATTTGTCACTTTTTATTTATTTATTATGTATACATAAGGATTGTACCTTTACCACAATGTCAACCCATTAAAAGGACTTGACTGACAAACTTTTCTAAAAAAAGTTACATCATACACCGTATTTTTGACTTCTTTTATTAATTAAAATTTGAAAATGATATAAAACTAGCAATGGTATTATTTTTCCTTAGCAATAAGAGACTAGGGCCTTATTTAATTGCATCAATATTATGTAGGCACTCTAAATTCCTAGGAAATACATTGGAGTGTTGTTTGGTTAACCAAAAAATTGCAAAATGAAGGAAATAGAAATTCCTAGGAATTACAATTTTCCACATAATGTGGGAATTCATTTACCTACGTCCCCCTAGGTCATTTAAATTTCCTAGGTATTGTGACTTCCCTAATGCTAACCAAACAAACTAAAGCAACTTTCTAGGAATTTGAGGAGGGATATAATTTTCCATGAATTGGAAATTACCATGGGAAGTTAATTCCCATTGCAACCAAACGAGTCCTAGGAGTCAAATATTCAGAGTTATGGTATTGTAGTGTACAATAAGGGTGCTTATGAGACAAGACAACTCGAGGGCTACTTGAGCTCGACTCGGTCAAAAGTCAAAACTTGACTCAAGCTCTAGATTGATTCGAAATGTTAATGAATTGAATCGAGTAACTCATTACTCGACTAAAAACTTGTGAATTACTTTATACAATATTATATTTAATAAAAATAATATTTTTTTTTTACAATAGTAACTGTTTCGGGGTTTTCAGTGTCCCTCGGGAAAGTTATGTCACTAAATCTGGATTCTGGACGCCTGTACCTGCAAAACAAAGGAGACTCCGGGTGGTAGGAGCTCCGCCTCCGACGATCAAGTTAGAACCGGTCGAAGAATGTAAAAAAGTGCGAAAAAGGTAAAGTGAGATCTTCTCGGATTCCGAGATTAGGTTTTTTCTCTGATGTGAGAGAATTCAGTGTTTGCAATAAATGAATCTGTCCCTGAAATGGGAAAATCTCCCTATTTAAAGGGTCATTGGAAAAGGTTCCCTCTCTTAAGTCATCTTGACCTAGATTTGGTACGCTGCGTCGTTTTACAGCTTTCTCGGGAATTGGGCCCTGAAGGTTGCCTTTTTCCTTTGTTGATTAGGGATGCCACGTGTCAGCTGGTGAGTGGCCCTTATTGGACCTGTCCTGGGGTGACACGTGTCCCCTTCTGATTGGGCCACGTAGCATGGGTATATTTACCCAAATCAGTTGCCCTTCACAGGGGTGAAGTGGCGTGCCACGTGGCACTTGTGACGCGTGTCACTCTGGAAGTGGTGAACAGTTTTTAACTGTTCACCTTCTGAGGGAATTACGGGGATGCCCCCGTTTTTACGTACCCCTCTATAAATAAGCATTTACCCCCCACCCTTCCTCCCTCATCTTTGACATTTGAAAAAGTTTAAAGAGAGAATTCTAGAGAGAGAGACTCTGGTTGCCGCCAGCTGTTACTTCCACAAAAACTTTCGTCTGCTATTTTCGTTGACACAGTCGGTTAACGCTTGAAACTCATTTCAGCAAGCTACATTAAGGTAACCATCTCTCCCCTTCTCAGCTCTTTCAAGCTTTACCGTTTGTATATATATAGCTTTTAATAAATGGATTCACCAACAGCACACACGACACAACCTAGGTAAATAACCAGCCGGTCTCCTGGTATGGCTGAGTCTAGGACTGGGGGTGTCGTCTTTGGGTATTTGGATCTGCCTTGCTCATCCCCAAATCCGACAGTCTCTGTGTTTGTGCAGGTCACAATGGCGAGGGTCAAACAGACGGCTATAAGGCCAAGACGTAGAAGGCACACTTTAGAAGTGTCAGCTGATGAGGTTACGCCGTTTGAGGAATACGATAGGATGGATAAGCAAGAGGCAAATTCTCCTTCGAGTGCCCCCACTACTCCAAGTGATGGGATTTTAAATGTGACAGACGGTGAAGGATCCGTCTCTGCCCTAAGTGTGCAAAACGAATCCGAACAGGAAGACGGCGAAGAGGCCGTCCAGTGATCTGATTCTGAGGCATCAAGCTCCCTACAAGCGGATGCCGACTGCCAGAAGGGTGAGTCATAGAAGGGGTTGTCTATGACCAACCTGACTGAGACACGCATGTTTGCCAGGGATAGAATTACCCTGGAAGCTAGCTTCAAAGCTTTTAGGGACAAGTGCCTAGTGGGGAAAGGTTGGGAAATAATTGTGTCGCCTGCAGAGGCGGCTATTTTCTGGGGGACGATATTGACCATGCCGACAACTATTTAGGCTGCTATGAGGCGGCATTTAAAGCCGGTCTCCGCTTCCCCTTCCACAAAGGAATTAGAGACATCTTGAGGGGTTATGAGTTAGGCGTATGACAACTCACACCCAACTCATGGGTGAACATTCTGAGCTATATTGCCGCCTGCGAGATGCAAAATCTTACGCCGAGCTTTGAGGCATTCGCTCATATGCATTACATGAGTCGGGCCCAGGCGGCTGGGGGGCGTGGTATGCTTTGACCACACTCCCGAAATACATGATGACTCTGGACAAGCCATCCAAGTGGACCAACTGGAAGAGCAAGTTTTATTTAGTCTCTTCCCTGTCTCTGCGACACAACCGCTTCCTCCGTCGGTACAATAAGGAGCCGGCTCTCTTAGGGAAGAAGCGTGCCCTTCCACACGTTCCTGAGAAGGCGTGGACTGAAATAATGGAGCCAGAGTTTTTCAAAACCACAACTGCACCCCTAGACGATGGCTCGGAAATAATAATGCCCAAGAATTGGGTACCCCATCCAGACTGGCTTAGGGATGAGGCGTTCCTCTCTGCCTGTGGTCTTATTACCATGTTTGAGAGACGTACGTTAACCATTTAGCCTGCGTTATGTTGCCGTTTCAATTATTGTGATTTCTGTGTTGTCTAATCAACCGGTTTCTTTTTGCAGAAAAAGGTCTAGAAATGGTGGATGCAGAAAAGACGTCTGCCAAGTCTGCGGCCCAGATCCGAAAGGATCAGCTAGAGAAAAATAGGGCCCAACTGGCGGCTAAGAATGCTGGGGTAAGTTCCGCCTGCATCCTTTGCGTGAACTTTTATAGACATCAGACTGTTTACCCAACTATAACCCATCTGTTTCAATTTCAGGAGGGGAGCAAACACGTTTCACGATCCATTTCCAAAATACTCAAGCGGAACGCTGATGAGCTTGGCAAAACCCCTTCCAAAGTGAGGAAGGTAAATCCAACTCAGACAGCTTCATCCCTGCCGCCTGTACAAACCAGACCAACAACCGGAGGCAAAGGTCCAGAAGGTCTGAAAGCACTCAGTCTTAGCGTTGAGCTAACTGGCAACGAGCCGGACGTCCCCAGGACGTCGAAGAGTGGCAAGCCACTTGGTGCTGCAACCGGTTCTGCAACGGCTATGGGTGGAAAGACCCCTCAGTCTAAAAAACAAGGTATGGATGACTGTTTCGAAATCCCATGGCCGCTTGAGCATATATATGCGAATCAAATCTCAAGCTATCCAATCGGGAGATTCGTTTGGCAGCCGGCACAATATAGGTGCTGCTTATGCTGCTTTCTCACCAGATCCTTCTTCTGGTGCAAATCTCTCTAAAAGGTGGCCAGAACTCCAGCAGTACTTCAAACGGATGCCGAGGCCCCTCACCCGGTCCGAGAAAGACCTGGTTCCCTGGTTGTAGCATGTCAACTTTGACCGCATCCTCGCCTTGCTGGCTGAGGTAACTTAACATTCTTTCAAATGCCTGATTTTAACAGTATATTATCTACCCCTCTTTTAACCGGCTGTGTTCTACAGGCGATGCTGAGGGTGGATGGGCTCAAAGTCCAGTTTAGAAAGAAGCAAGAAGAGGTAAGAGGCGCCTATGCCAGGGTGACCCATACCATAAACTCATCTCAATATAGAAACACTTTGAATGATATAAAGTCTAAAGCCCGAGAGATTAAACAGGATGAACTGATTAAGGAGCTCACGGCTGCTGTTGAGACGGCTAATAACAAGACGTCTGATCTTGAACTTGAGCTCAAGAATGCCAAGTCAGACCTCAAGGCATTGGAGGGGGATGACCAAGAGAATACCAAGCTGAGAGAAGACGTTAGCCGGCTCCAAGTTAAGATGGTGCAGATGCAGACAGACCACAAGGCTGAGCTTGCAAAGGAGCAGGACCGGCTGGTCGCGGAGAATGAGAGAAACTACAAGGAGCGCATAAAAATGGCATGGCAGCTCATTCATCCGGATACCGATTGGGAGTTCTTCAACATGAAATATCAGTATGCCATTGAGGTATACGATGCCTAGACCCTAGGTCTGGCGGCACTGGCTCCGTTCAAGGGGCTGGCATCGTCTCTGATGAAGAGGAAGAGGAGCTCGAGGAGCAGCAAGATGAATAGGCCTCGGTTGACTCTAACCAAGTTCTACTAGGTTAAACTGAAGGCGAGCTCCCCTCCGGACAAGACCAGCCGGTGCCCCCGTAGCAGCAGACTCAGAAGGATTAGATTTCTCTCGGCCAAGAGTCGTCGGTATTTACATCCTGTGAGCCGAGTATTTGTATTTAATTTCAAGAATCTTTATTTCCCGGAAGTGAATCGGTTCAACAATCACTCTCCCGGCCTTTTGGTCGGACTTTATTTTATGAAATTGCCGACTGAGTCGGTTTTGTTAAATTTTCTTTAAATTTTGCAATTTTTGATTTGCTCAGATTTGTTATACATATATATGCTTGAATTTTGCCCAACTTGTTAATTGCATGCGGCAACTAACAATCCGGCTGGCTCTTTTTCCCTAGGGTGGTTGTGTGGTTGGTTTCAAAACTTGATTGATTGACTTGGGGATTCTTGGTACTTTTAGGAGTATGATGAGTTCCTAAGTCAATCAATCACAACCGTGATTACCCCAAACCAAGTATATAGTCGTCCAAGATTCAGGCGGTTTGAGCTTGGAACCCAGGCGGTCTATGGAGGTTGCTTAGTCTATTAAACTAGGATCGATTTAACCGTGTGGGGTATTTGTAACCCATTCATATACTCAGGCGCCCTTTTGCCCCATTGGGAGGACTATTGAGTTGATAACTGCTTCAAGTGACCCCTAGGTAATATGCCATTGTTCATTTTCACCAATATTGCATCTACAATTTGCCTTTTCTTTTGCATTCGCAGTTGCTTCCTGCATACAATTTGTTGTTGCATTTGTTGGGGTTGTTGTTGCATTTGTTGTGGTTGTTGTGGCATTTGTTGTGGTTGTTGTTGCATTTGTGAGCCATCAACCTCACCTTCACTGTCATCTTCTGATTCATACCCCCAAAAGCCTGCATCCTGCATTTCTTCTTCTTTTTCAAACCACAACTCTGCCATCTGTTCTTCATTTAGTATGTGTTCAACATCGAAAAAACAGAATCACCATACTCTGCCATGTGTTTGTGTTAATCAGCACAGGGAGATGATGATGAGGGGCCTGCTGATTTTTGCTGGGGTGAAGATGAAAATGAAGATGATACCCAGATGTCCTTCAATGACAGCAGAGCAGCTTTTTTTGTAAATCTTTGAACAGTGTAGTTAGTGTGTAATTAACCTAACCGTAGGGGTGAACTAGAAATCTGTAATTTTTTGGGATGAAACTCTGATTTTTGCTGGAATGTTTCACCCAGCTGCTAACATTAATGGCTGTAATGAATTTATTGACAATGGAGGCTGCCTTTATAGCCTCATTAAATGTTGAAATTTTGGGGGCAAAGTCGAAATGGAGACTGATTTTATAGCCTCCATTGAAATTTAAAAAAATTTCAGTTTGGCAGATTTTTTTGAAAAATTGGGGGGAAACAAATTTTACATGGAAAATTTGAGTACTTTAGTTTTTGGCAGATTTAATTGAGGGGGAAAATTTGGCTTTGTACTTTTGGCCAGATTTTCCCACCAAAATACTATGTGGGTGGCCACACTTTCTCTCTCCTTCTCCTTTAATTAAACCCACTCACTTTTATTAATCTTTGCCCTTCAATCTTTTGCTTCGTGAACCGCAAAAAGCTTGAAAGTTGCACATAAAAAAAACCGGAGGTAGTATATGATTCTTAATGCAATCTAAGTTGGAATACCGGTAGGTTACCGGCTGAGTCTGCGGACACGCGGTTTTAATACACCGTCTAGGTTTCCTTTAGATTGCTTATGTGAAACAGCTATGAGTGTGCCTCATTGGGCTAATCAATCTTTGTCGTTTGCGATGAGCTTATAGAGCAATGTACCACCCGTATGGGAGTTGCTTTATTGCGACGAATTTACCCGGATGGGCGTCGCCGGATGTCTACTCATGTTGGAGCAGACGATTGGTTTTAATAAGGCCATCTGCACATTGCACAGACAGTATTCCCATTGGGAGATGTATATAATTAAAGCAATAAATAAATAGAGTTGAAAATAAAAAGCAACATTTTCATTGATAGACTTTTAATTTACAAAAATTTGCAAGTCTTAGAAGTAGTACTTTTTTTAAGTTATTTACATTCCAAGTTCTGGCTAGCTGTCTGCCGTCCGAAGTTTCTAAGCGGTAGGTGTCGCCTCTCACTTCTTCATCGATCCGGTAGGGGCCTTCTGGGAGTCAACTTTTCTTGCTCATTGGCCCTACTGGTTGCCTCCATTTTCCGTAACACAAAGTCCCCTACTTTCAAGGGCCGCTTGTGTACTCTTTTTGTTGTAGGCTCTTGTCATTCTCAGACGGTAAATCTCATGACGTAAGGCCGCATTGCCCCTGCGCTCTGGGAGTGTGTCCAATGCTAGCCGCATGGCCTCCCAGTTTGCCTCTTCATCATACAACATGATTCGAAGAGTTGGCTCATAAAGCTCAATGGGTAAGACAGCTTCAGCACCGTATACCATAAGGAATGGGGTTTCGCCGGTTGCCCCTTTTACTGTTGTTCTGATGGCCCATAGGACATGAGTTAACTCTTCTGCCCATAGGTCGCCTGCTCTTTTAATTTTCTTTTTTTATACCGTCTAAGATAAGCTTGTTGACAGCTTCAACTTGGCCATTTGCTTGGGGTCGGCCAACAGATGCAAAACAATACGAGATCCCTTGATCTCCCAACCAATTTTTGAGGGTAGGCGTCTCAAACTGAGGGCCATTGTCGAAGACTATAGACATGGGTACCCCGAACCGGGTGATGATGCTTTTCCAGATGAAAGAGATGACATCCTTTGTCTTAATGTTCTTGATCGCCTCTGCCACTACCCATTTGGTGAAGTAATCGACGCCAACTAAGATATACCTTCGTCCGCCTGGCGCAGGAGTGTATGGGTCTAGGATATCCATGCCCCACTTGGCGAATGGAACCGGACTATGGATGGCCGTCAGATCAGTAGCCGGACGGTGGATTAACATGCCAAACTACTGACACTTGTCACATTTTTTCACCATTTCCATGGCGTCTGCCTTAAACGTGGGCCAAAAGTAGCCTTGCCACCTGGCCCTTTCTGCTAGAGACCTCCCACCTATGTGTGAGGCACAAAAGCCCGAATGTAAGTCCTCCAGAATCTCTTGCCCTTTTTCAGGGGTGATACACTTCAATAGAGGCATCAAAAAGCCTTTCTTGAAAAGTACTCCGTCTTTGATATCAAAGTTGGCCGCCCGTTTTTTCATTGCGACCATTTCAAGATATGTATCCAGCAGAGTGTCGTCTAGCGGATAGGCCCGGATGTCGTCAATCCAAGTTGAGCTTCGGTCTAGTACTCCAATGGGATCTTCTTCAATACTTCGCTTTTCCATTACTTCCTAGAAGACTAACCGAGGCGTATCACATGAGCGGATGAAGCCAATTTGGTCAGAGCATCCGACTGGTTGTTCTCAGATCTGGGCGCCTGAAGTGAAATTCATCAAGTGTCCCAGCTTCAGCTTTGACCGCCTGCAAATATTTTATCATGGCCGGATGGATGGCCTTATAGTCACCATGGTACTGGCTAACGACCAATTGTGAATCAGAGCAGGCGTCAATTTTTCTTGCACCTGCCGCCTTGCTCATGCGGGTACCGGCTAACAAGGCTTCATATTCCGCCTCGTTATTTGAGGCTTGAACAACTGTAGTGCATATTCATACTTGTCCTCTTTAGGGGACTGAAGTATAACCCCTGCACCACAGCCGTTCATAGTAGAGCTCCCGTCTACATACACTTTCCAAACCTGGTCAAGATTCTCCGGCTCAGCCGGCCTTGTCATTTCGACAATAAAGTAGGCAAACGCCTGACCCTTCACTGCCTTCCTTGGTTCGAAAGAGATTTCAAGACCTTGCATTTCAATAGCCCATTTGAGCATCCTACCGGATGACTTCAAGGTTGCCATTGGCCGCTTGAGGGTTTGGTCTGTGTAAACCACAACCAGATGTGCCAAGAAGTAAGGCTTCAACTTCTTGACTGCCATGAAAAGAGCCAGGCCAAATTTTTCAACCATTGGGTACCGTAGTTCAGCATTTCGAAGAACATGGCTGATGAAATAGTCCGAGAGCTGGATACCATCTCTCTCAGCAAGGAGAACAACACTGAGAGCTTGGTCTGAGACGGCTAAGTACATGTAAAGCGTCTCCTTTGGCAGAGGGCTAACAAGCCACGACAAAGAGTGTAAATGTTCTTTCAATTTCTAAAAGGT
Organism: Chenopodium quinoa; assembly: GCF_001683475.1. NCBI lineage: Eukaryota > Viridiplantae > Streptophyta > Magnoliopsida > Caryophyllales > Amaranthaceae > Chenopodium > Chenopodium quinoa. The sequence goes on from NW_018745003.1 coordinate 1,365,446, forward strand.
CACTTCAGCATCATCCCTCTATTAAAACCTAGTCTTCTTTTTAATAGCTTGGAAAAAATAGAGGCACTTTTCACCTGACCGGCTAAGGAATCTCCCCAATGTCGCCAGACAACCTGTTAACTTTTGAACTTCTTTGACAGTGTGGGGTGACTTCATGTCAATGACCGCATGTATCTTCTCTGGGTTGGCCTCTATTCCCCCTTTGATCAATTAAAAATCCGAGAAACTTCCCAGACTCAACACCAAAGACACACTTCTTGGGATTGAGCATGACCTTGTGCTGCCTGAGTGTGGTGAAGGTTTCTCGGAGGTCAGTTAGGTGATCCATTTGTAGCTTGGATTTGACTATCATGTCATCAATGTACGCCTCTACATTCCTCCCAATTTGATAAGTGAAGATTGTATTAATCATTCGTTGGAAAGTAGCAGGTGCATTTTTCAAGCCAAACGACATCACAGTATAGCAGAATAACCCCTGATCAGTGACGAATATCGTCTTCTCTTGATCTCTTTTCCACAAGGGTTTTTGGTGAAAACCTGAATAGGCGTCCATAAAGCTCATCAAAGCATGTCCGGCTGTAGAGTCGACCAGACTATCGATCTTTGGAAGTGGATAACTATCCTTCGAGCATGCCTTGTTCAAGTCAGTGTAATCAACACACATGCACCAGGTACCATTAGGCTTCTTTAAAAGCACAATATTCGCAACCCAATCTGGGAAGTGATATTGCCGAATGAAACCGGCGTCTAACAGCTTTTTAACTTCGGCAACCGCCGCCTGACTTTTCTCCTCGCCGTGGTTTCTTTTCTTTTGCCTAACCGGCTTCTTTTTGAGATCCATGGCGAGCTTGTGGACAGCTAGATCCAGGTTGATGCCTGACATCTCTTCCACTTCAATTCAAAGGCAAAGATGTTTTTGAATTCCTTCAACAAAATGTGCAAGTCTGCACCAAGCTTGGCAAGAGCAGCTGCCCCAACCTTAACAGTACGTTACGGACGGCTGTCGTCCAGAGCAATATCAACATGTTCACAAGCCGACTGGGGACGGAGTTCATCTGACCGTTCCCCGGTCAGTGATTGCTATTGCTTCTCTTTTTTCACGGCCACCAACTGGTCGCCCTTTCTCTTCTTGTCGGCTGCTATTGGAGCATGCTCGGCTTCCTTGACATCGTCAAGGTCTATTGGCTCCTCACACCGGCCGGTTGCGGCCACTTTGGGCTTGACGTCTAAGAAGTAGCACTCCCAAGCCGTCTTCTAGTCCTCGTTCAGGGAGCCAACAGACCCATCATCCTTCAAATTCTCCAATTTCAGCAGCATGAGGGGTGGAACAATGACGGTCTTGGATTTGTTCAGAGTCGGACAACCCAATATCAGATTATAGGCGATCAACTCCTCTACGACTAAGAATCAGACAACCATATGGCAACCCTCTCCTTTCTCCCCCAGCCAGATGGGTAGGTCAATCCGTCCGACTGGGTGCACAACCCCACCCCCAAAAACCAACCAAGGGGTGAGACACCTTGTGCATGCTGTCGGGCTTGTACTTCAGCTATGACAAGCACTTGTAGCTGATGAAGTCAGACGAGATTTCGGTGTCAATGAGGAACCGGCCGACCTTCTGGTTGGCCACTTTGCACTCAATGACAATAGGGTCAGCATGCGGTCGGCGGACCTTGCCTCTGTCCTTTTCAGTGATGATGACCTCAGGGAAGGTGTCAGTAGACGCCTGACCCTCATCAACTGAACTGACATCCAGCCGTCTGACATGGTCCTTGGTGCCCCTAATGGTTGGGCCCCCTCCAGCAAAGCCGCCTTCTATCGTATAGATCGGCTCTTTGTCAGTGTCCGAACTACTAGCAGGTTGGGCATCTTTTTTTGGACGACTGCTCGGGGTTTGTCTTTAGGGTCACCTTAGACTTCAGGATGTAAGACTTCAACACCCCTTATCAGCCAGACGGTCCAACAGTCGCTTGAGATTAAAGCAGTCGTTGGTGTCGTGGTCAATATCCTCATGGAAGTGGCTGTATTTGTTTTTGTTCCAGTTTTTGGCGGAACCTTTCATAGCAGCGGGCTTCTCTATGGTCACCCGGTTCTTTATCTCCATGAGGATGGAGTAGCAATCTTTGTTAAACTCGTACTTTGGGACGTACGGTTTAAACTCTTTCTTTTTCTTCTAGGACGGCTGATCAGAGTCGTCAACCGCCCAGATGTTTTTTCTCTTCTTACTCTCTTCAGCTTTCTAAGCCGGCTAAGCTTGCCGACTCTCTTTTTTGTCAGACTTCTTGGAATCATACTGCTTGATGATAGAGCAGAGCTCGGTCGCCTGTATATAGGCCTCTGCCTCCATCAGAGCTTCCTAGAGGGTGGCAACCCTCTTTCTAACGAGGTCAAACTTAAAAGTCTACCCGTCCTTCAGACCCTTGAAGAAGTCTGTATAAGCCGCATCGTCAGGCAGCCCTTGACTCTGGATTCTCACCAGATTGAACCGCATGACGTATGACCGAAGCCCTTTTCTATCCCCCTGCTGCACAGCACCCAAGTCAAGAATTGTTTTCTTGGTAGGGATATTCATAGAGAAGTTAGAAGCAAACAAGAACACAAGCATCTTGAAGCTATTGATGCAGTCGGTTGGGAAGTTGCCGAACCATTGTTGGGCAACGCCCTTCAATGTAGTCGGGAAGCATCGGCACCAGGTAGCGTCATCCAACCCTTGCAAGTACATGAGTTTGGTGTAGGCCATGAGGGGGTCTTCAAGGTTGGTGGTACCATCATAAGTACCCACCAAAACATTTTTAACCTTGGCCAGCTGTGCCACCTCGGTTATTTCCTTGGAGAACGCAGAAGGTTGTTCCCCAAGTTTTAACAGACGGAGCTGCCAGTCCAAAGGTTGGACGTTTTGTGCCGCTTGACCCCCAAAGAGGGTCGGCTGCATGTAAGGTTGTCCATACGGCATGTATGGCTATTGAGGCACATACGGGGCCGAATAGATCATCTGAGGGCCAGTGTTGACGAACGGGTCGCCTGACTGACTCTCTTGTACAGATTGAGAATATCTCATTGAGGTATATATTCTGGAAGTTGTCTGGGTAACTCGACGTTGAAGCCGACCAAGACAGTTGTTGGCTTCTTTTCTGCTTGATTAGGAACCGGGCATCAGAGTATGTCCTCTTTGAGCCATCCGGCTGAACATGCCAGATGACCTTCCTCTTCCCTGTTTTAGGGAATCGGATCTTGGAAAGATCAATCAAGGGCCGCTTCCCCTCCTTTGATTTAGGATGCGGAGTGGGCTCTCGGTCCCTGACTGGCTTGTTCTTCTTAGAGAGAGAAGGCTTCTTGGCCGACTGACCCCTATTGGAGCCAACCGTCCTCTTGTTGATCAGGTCCTTTATTTCATGAGTTCATCTCGAGTGATTGGGGTTGTGCCTTCCGCCGCCTGGTGTTGTCCAAACGGCTGTCCGGATGATTTACTTGGACCAGCTTGATCATCGCCCCGTTCCCTTTTTTCCTTGGGATGGGTGCGTTTGGTTCTGAGTGACCCATCAGCGGCCACATATGTTTCGACTTCAAAGTCGTCATCATTGTTATGGTCCGAATAGACCTCAGCTTCGGCCGTAGGCCGTTTCTCATTAGGAGGTTGTACAAACTGATGTTAAGCCATCTTAGAGGTACTCTCCCCACAGACGGCGCCAAATGTTTTGGGGTTTTCTATGTCCCTCGGGAGAGTTACGTCACTAAGTCTGGATTCTGGACGCCTGTACCTGCAAAATAACGGAGACTCTGGGTGGTAGGAGCTCCGCCTCCGACGATCAAATTAGAACTGATCGAAGAATGTAAAAAGGTGCGGAAAAGGTAAAGTGAGATCTTCTCGGATTCCGAGATCAGGTTTTTCCTTTGATGTGAGAGAATTCAGTGTTTGCAATAAATGACCTGTCCCAAAAATGGGAAAATCTCCCTATTTATAGGGTCATTGGAAAAGGTGTCCTCTCTTAGGTCATCTTGACCTAGATTTGGTGGGCTGCGCCGTTTTACTGCTTTCTCAGGAATTGGGCCCTGAAGGTTGCCTTTTTTCTTTGTTGATTGAGGATGCCACGTGCCAGCTGGTGAGTGACCTTTATTGGACCTATCTTGGGGTGACACGTGTCCCCTTCTGATTGGGCCACGGAGCATGGGTATCTTTACCCAAATCAGTAACTAATAAATATGCAATACTCATATCATAATATGTATACTTTTTAAAATAAAGAGAAGAAACATATGTTACATTAAATAGGGGTTGGGTTTCTACTAAGACCGAATCAAATAGAAACCTACTTGAGATTAACTCGGTCAGAGCTCGACTTAGTCAATTTTGGTCAAACCTCAACTCGGTCAAAGTTTGGTCAAAACTCGACTCGATATGTTAACGAATCGAGTCGAGCTACCTCGAACTCGATTTGCATCATAAGCTCCCTAGCTGATAGGGAATTTATTTTTAATAAGAAAACAAAACTAATTTGTTAGAAAAATTAACAATAATAATAATATACAAAGTATACTCCGTACTTATATGTTTGTAATAAAGGACACGGGATTATGAGATTATGACTATGGATGACAATCTTGTTCGGATTTGAACAAACAAAAAATCTCAATAAAAAATTGAACAAACAAAAAATCTCAATAAAAAATTGCTAAATTTTCATGTGAGTTCTCCATACTAAAATTGTGAATAAAAAGCGAACAATGCAACAAAGAAAGAGGTGCATGGATTAGAAATTAAATCATGAAAGAAGAAATTGACCAACATTTTTCGTGCGATTAAAAGTGATCAAAGTCAATGTACTTGGATGCTTATTGATCCAAATTGATATTAATGGATTCTAAAGTCCCACAAAACCCATCATTTACAGCCAAACATTTACTAAATCAGCTCATAATTAACTTTTTTGAAATCACATAATCCAATGATGTCCTACTAAATCAGCTCATGCATATTTAACTTTTGAACTCAAATGGGCGTGCAATTACTAGTAAATCACAGCTCATACTTACTTTTTATTTAGCTTATAACAAAGATTTACTATCATATCTCTATCATACGAAGTATGAGCTAACTTTTAAGTATTTATGCTTAAATTTTAATTAACTAATCCACCGTACCCATACTATTTTAGTCTTAGAAAAGTGCTTTTTATTTGTTGTTACTAAGTACTCCTTCCATCCCTTTATTTTTGCCTCATTTGACTTGCACGGTCTCCAAGATGTGCGTTAAAACATTTATATCTTCATTTTCATAAGTGTAAAAATTATAAAAAAAAAATGATAATAACTAAATTTACAATGAGATTAACCAAACAAAATCCCACAAGACAATAATTCTTTTTGTAGAATAACGGGAATTTATGGTCAAAATTTTTAAAATTTGACCCACATTTTGACAATGGGGCAAAAAAATAGGGACAGAATGAGTAATATCTTGTAAGTTGTCATACATGTTAATTTAGATATTTCATGCAATGAATGATACGGAGTACATGACACTACCTTGGTAGAAATTTAATTTCTAACTAATGTTTCCCCACCTTGTTTCCCTTTTGCCAAAAATTAAAAAAATAAAAAATAAAAATAAAAAAACCCTAATGTTTCCCCACGACTGTAATGTCCTGGAGTCAAAAACACAATATTCGATAGAATCTAGCTAATTTAATCTAATGTCTAGAATAATTGTTTGATACAAGTAGTATATTTAAAGTAGCACTTTATACATTTTTGGATTATAAGGATCAACTCGTGCGCATATTTTCAACGGAATGATTACATTATATGTACTCTCAAATCTCAATCTTAAGTACCTGGATTTTAAGCCGAATTAGTGTAAATTCACAGATTTTATTGCTTCAAATGAAGCATTTTATTAAGGCGATTGTTGATAAAATCTACAATGTATTTAGTTTAAGGTTTCATGTACATGTGTTGGAATTCTTGATTTCTTAGATTTTATATGTAAGTGTCGTTTGACTATATTTTATTAATGAAATCTCTTTTCTTCTTGTAAAAAAAAAAAAAAAAAAAAAAAAAAAAAACCAACTCTTCCTTTTCTGCACAGAAAGGGAAAGTTTTGCATCAAATTATTTTGGATATTAAACCTTGTAATATAGACAAGATAGTACTACAGTTCCAAATGAATTTTCTTTAATTAAAAGGGAAAAAAAATTCTATAATAGAATATGACTAACATACTTGAAATTTATTGTTAAGTGTTTTTTTTTTTTTTTTTTCAGTAGTACTAGATTTGTGATTTTATATGCTTCTTACAGTCTTACTCCGTATTATATTTTGCTTGAATGTACAACATACGTTATATATACCATCTACCTAGAATGTTTAGCTACTCATCACAAAAGCTCCGTGAGCAAACTTAACCTATACATTTAAAAGCTTGGTAAAACTCTTGCTTTTATTCAAAATATTGCTATTAAGAGTGACAAAAGAAAATACTAGTTCGGTTTCATATATATACACTACTAAAAACTAATGTTTTTGCGATCGCCTAAAACGGTCGCTGAAAATAATTGCGACCATGCATCAACGGTTGTAACGTGGTGGTCGTTATTCACTTGGTCGCAAAAAAAATTATTACGACTGTTTGACGGTTGCAATAAGAATTGTGACCGTTTTATTATTTTCAACGACCGCACGGTAAACGGTCGCAAATTATTATAATTGCGACCGTTTCCACAGCGGTCGCAAATAGTTTTTTTTTTTAAAAAAAAAAGGAAAAAACCGCACTCACTGTATGTACTTCGCAGCCAGCACCACTACTATTCCCACCCCACCCACCGCCACTTCCCACCCAAAGCACCTCTACCCACCACCACCGTCCACCCTAAACAACCTCTACCCACCATCGCCGCCCACCCAAAACAACCCTTAAACAACAAAAAAAAACATTTGAATCTATTAAAAATAATAGACCCTACAAAAAAACCCACAAAATTATCAAAAATCCGCAAAGATAACAAAAATCAAACTAAAATGGACGAAAATATGAGCAAAATCAACAAAACATGAACAAAATCAACGAAAATATGAACAAAATAACCGAAAATATGAACAAAATCAATGAAAATTCGAAATCAAAGACAAAGTCAACGAAATTCGAACCAAATATGAACAAAGTTCACGAAAATTCGAACCAAATCAATGAAAACCCAAAATCAACAAATTTCGAACAAAAACTCAAACAAAAATCGAAAAAAACAAAGAAAATTTGTATAAAAATAAACACAGAAATTCGAATAAAATACGAAATAAAATCACATACCTTTTCCAATATTTCTTCCTCTTTGGGTTTATATGGTCAAATTCGACCATAAAAACTCCAGATCTGGAATTTTCATGGTCGAATTTGACCATAAACACCATAATTATTCGTCTGTTGACGAAAATCCGAACACCCAAAGTCGTTTGTTGACGAAAATTCGAAGAAAAAGAAAAAATGAAAAAGAAAAAGAGAATGAAAATGAAAATGAAGGAAATGGTGCTGCGAACACCGATTAATGGAGTATAGAGAATGGAAAGAGGAGGAGAAAGGAAATAAAAGGAGATGGAGGGGCGTGAGAAAGGAAAGAGAAGAAAGAGAAAGCTAAGGAAAGAGAAGGAGATGGAGGGGAAAGAGAAGAGAGAGAAAGAAAGGAGAAGAGATGAGCGGCGTGCGTGAGTGCTGAGCGAGAGATTAGGGTTTGGGAGAAGGGGGTATCCTTTTATATACTTTTTTTAAAAAAAAAAAAAAAAAGAAAGCCCGGTTGCAAATTACGTCTGTTTCATTAACGGTCGCTATTTACAACCGTTTTTAGCGGTTGCAAAAGGGTTATTTTACTTTAGAATTATTTTTAATTGTTCAAACATCCTTGCGACCGTTTAAAAGGCTAACGCTTTCAAAACGGTCATAATATTGCGACCGCGTTAAAACGGTCGCAGATTTCATATTTTATGATCGTTTTCTGGACGGTCGTAGAAAAACGGTTGCAATTTAACCGAATTCTAGTAGTGATATAAATATATATTTTAAGACAGTTCCGTTTCATATTACTTGTAACGATTTGATGTAAAGTGTGAGTAGTACGAAACTTATGCTATACTTCAAAACAAAAACAATATGAAATGGAACTAGTACGAAAATTATTGTACACTTCTTAAAAAAAGAAAAGGAAATACTATTGTAAATTATTACATGGCACTACCTTGTGGAAATTTAGAATTCATGTTTCCTGATATTCCTTATCGTGTCACACAGATAGTGTAGCCTGGGATTTTCCCGACAGAATCTACTGAATATACTGTACATTTCTAACTTTATGCTAACATTTCTAAAGCAGCATCTCGCACCTCTCATATGTCATATCTATCATTAGATCTACTCGTGCACATTTTCAATAGAATGATTATATATATATATATATATATATATATATATATATATATATATATATATATATATATATATATATATATATATATATATATATATATATATATAACCTCCGTTAATTGTTATGTGCGACTTTGGAGTATTATTTATGAGAGATAAAATATATATACACTCACATATCATGATCTCATTCTTGATTCTAACAACAATCAAAACAAGAAAAAAATCCAAACAACACCCAACAAAAATGTTATCTAATCATAGTCAAGGTCATTACTATGACATTAGATGGATCTTTCTAATTCTAATCAACTTGTTTGTAAGACATGAATTCTATCTCTTATTTGCAGATGACACTACCCCTACCACCACCACTACTACTACGGTGTCACCCCCGAGCCTCCTGAAAGCTACTGTGCTTTCGTTGGTGTTACTCTTTTATCTAACCACTTCTTTGAGAATAGGCATTGCTCTCGAAGATGATGGTTGTATTTTCATCCGTTTACTGGTTAATCATCACGATGGATGGTCTTTTCCTTTAACTTGCTCCTTTATTTTCTCTCTACTATGTCCTACTTTTATTTTTTCCCACATTTACCTTATATTTTTCCTCCTACTCACTCTTTGGCATTACCTTCTTCGCCGCTGTCAATCCTCGTCTCTATCCGTCAATGTACTCCCCTTAACCACTCCTTCGCAATCGCCTACACAAGTATCTTTATTTTACTTCTATGACATAAGATGGATTCTTTTATTTGTCATAAACTGTTTCCTAAGGCCTTATTTCAGCCTATTTTTCTCCAATCATATCAATACAACGTACCAAAAATATCCCCTTATAACCCTTTTACTGATTTTTCTGATATTGCTCATTTTCCTCTCTGTCTCTTTGCAAATGTGCCTTACAGTGCCTGAAGAATTTGATAGTGTCCTTTGCATACTCTTACGAATCGATTATCGAAACGGATGGTCTTTTCTCCTGATGGGTGCACTAGTATTCTCGCTCCTCTGCCCAACCCTTGTGTTTTTGTACCTCTACCCCTGCCTTCTCATGCTCTCTCTTTGGCCTTCTTTCTTTCATAACTTTGTTTATAATAGTGTTCTCCGCTTTCGACACGGTTTGACTGCCCTATTAGCCTACATTGCGCCCACCAACACTCTGCGAGATGAAGATGATCCTGCAGCTGTCTTTGCCTAGCAGCATCTTAAAACACGTTGCTTACTATCAATGGTTTTTGAAGTTGCACCAAAAAATTAAATAGTGTTTTTAGTTGCTACAAAAAAATAAATCAGTGTTTTTATGGTTCACTAAATCTGTTAAAATTGTTGTATGTATTAACATCATTATAGTAGTGTATATGTTTTTGGAAATAGGAGATCTTTTATTGTAGTGGTTGTTGATACTTGATACAATAATTTGGTACTTTGTTTTTGCTTAATCGAAGCTTAACATAGGATTTAGTTTGTTAGCATGCCAAGTAAGAGAATCTCCACCATAGAATCGGGTGTACGTGTACCTTAAAGGAACAATCAAGACTATATTTTACCCATATACTTACACTTACAAGGTACAAGCACATTAATGACTCAAAACTTTAATTATACGGTGACGAAGTACAACCAGTTACACATAGAAAATTGTTGCTAAAAACATAAATAGGGATTATAATCTTAGTTTTATTTAGTTTTGGGATTGAAATAAGTTACACGAAAGCTTTTTCTTAATAGCAATTATCATCTTGTTCTATTAATTCGGCCTTGATTATGATCAGCTATGCTAATTATTCATACAAAACCCCTTTAAAGAACTTCATAACTTATCAAGGAAGAGAAAACTTCGATTCATAATTTAATAAGAACAAAAAGAATATCACTTATTGCATTACAATAAAATGAAGAGCAATGAAGAGTAAATTAGTATTAATCATAAAAACAATGTCAATAAATTTTGATCAATTAATATAAACTAAATTTGATCATAATCAAAATATAGATAGAGAACTATGAAGTATAAAGGAGAGGAAGACATTACAAATAAAAAAAAAGGATTCATTCATTTTGATCATCAGCAGTTTAAACGAAATCTCACATAATACTTGCTTGATCAGCTTCCCAAAGAATCATGCTAATCAAATTGAAACCTGTATGAATTCAATTGACTGTTAAAAAGTATGACAAAATCTAGAAACAAGACTTAATAACCAAATTACGACTTAGACAGAAATAGGTACTAGAATGAAACCTGATTTAGTAATTCGGCTAAATTATAAGTTGGGGGAAACAAAGGAACCAATCCATGGCATCACTACATATCCATCGCTGGAATCATTAGCCAAATCACATGATTGTATTTCGAGCCTCTTGAATTCTCCACTACGCGTATCACATTGAAGAAAAATCACACCATGTTTGGTATATTGCCCTAAATCCACTAGGATTTCTTATCCGTCTTCAGAATAAGCGAGAAGCAACGGGATCAAAGGTTGGCTAAAGAGGAATAGGCGTCCAACTTCATCAGCAGCAATGTTGCCGAGTTTGATGCCAACCAATTTAGACCATGTTTGTTTTACACCGTACTCTTTCATAATCCATATCTCCATTATATTCTTTGTACAAATGATGACAACGGATGAGTCATACAAAATTTTACCAAATGCAAGCAACCCCTTAAATCAGCCAACTCGTACATAATCATCCCACCGTTGTCATTATTAGGGAGCGGTAATTCATGATAATCTTCCGTTCCAAGGTCAAAACACATTACGATTCTATACATTATATCAGTAGTCATTGTAGGTTTAGGGTTAAACTCTATCCAATGCAACGCGTTATTAGAGAGAATCATACGTTTGAATAAGGCGACAAATAAATCGTTAAAGGTTGGACGACTTTCCATGAATTGTTCTTCAAGCTATAAACATGAGATTCAACCTGTTTCGGGTAACCAAAAAATAAACTATTGATTTTTTTTATTTGTAAAAATTTTATAATCGTTACTCGTGCAATCGAAACCAATTCCTATCCTATATTTAGTATCTTTAGTACCGAAGGGTGATACACAACAGTCTTACACGCATCGATGGCCGGGTTGTAAATCAGATATCATTCTTTTAACCTGAAACAAAGCAAGCCATTACACGAACCGACAAGTTGAGTATCATGGTCAAAAGAATGACTTAATCGAGTTAGCCTCTTGACGTTTCCGGAGAATGGTTGCCAAAGGAGTATAATTTAGCCGAGGAACGACTAAATAAGATAACAGAACCTCTTGAATTATTTGTGTTGTTGAATTTGATAATTTGGGATCTGTGAGACTTGATAAAACTAGGGTTTTTGATTTCATCGCGCCAACGCTTACAAACACATTGGTAAAGAAGAAGATCTTTAATAGGTAACCTTGAAAGGATATTAGATTCAATCTCTAATGGAAGACACTTGGGAATTGACGGAGGAGGAGAGGCTTTCATTGTATTTTCCATGATTGTTGCTCAGCTAATACAATAGTGAAACTATGGGCAGTAGGCAATTGGCGAGATATGTTCACCCTCGGTCCCTCGCGAAGTCATGTAGAGGGTTTTTATATAGACGTAGAGTATTTATATACTAGTATATTATTTTTCAATAACTACAACCTACGTTTGCCCAATATTAAAAATACGACAAGAATACAATAATTTGGAAGCCCAACATAAAAAATAATGAAAAAAATAATACAAAAATAAACTTGAAAAGCTAAGGGTAGTAGACTAGTAGTACTTTGAAAAAAATTCAAAAGAGACTTGTAAGGATACAAGATTGTGAAACTAAAATCATACTTCCTCCGTTCTTTAATCGAAAGGTTTTGGTAGTTCATTGAAGGGTTTAGTGGTTCGTCGGTGGTTTGCATGGGTTCGTAGTTGGATTCCGGTGGGTTTGGATTATGGGTTTCGGTGACTTAGGTGGTTCCGGTGGTTTTTGATGGTTTTGGGTTTGTTGGTTCTTGGTTTTTGATAATTTTTTTTTATTTTTATAGTAGGATTAATACTTAAGGGCTTAAGCATATGCCCTTATTTTTCAATAATCACACTTTAAAACTTTTGCCTAAGAGTCCGCACAAACCCCTTTTATTGCAAATAATTGTTAACGGAAATTGTATATAATTTTATTTATTTACTAGAATTACTGTATTTAACAAAATAATAATAATAATAATAATAATAATAATAATAATAATAAAATACTCAAGTAGGGTCTTAATAAAGAAATAATAAATAAACCAAGGGTCGTCATTCCCACCTTGATCAAATCCACTAGGGGGTGTTTGGATCTAAGTACTAGAAATGCGAATACCCAGTTATTCGGGTAGATTATTCCGGGTCGGATCACCTGTACCCATTGGCGGACTTGGCCTTATGCCTGGTGGGTCAAATGACTCACCAGGGCCCAAAATATTTTTTAAGTTTTTTAAAAAAAAAAAAAAAAAATTATTTTCTAAGTTTTTTTAAAAAAAAAAAAATACTAACTTTGAACCTTTTGTTAATGTTGTTGGGTTTTTAATGAAATGTGAACCTAATGCTTGTACAAATTTTAATCTTGTCAATTATTAGTTTGTTAATTATTAGAGAGCTAAGTTTGTCATGTTGTCAATTATTAGCTTGTTAATTATTAGTTTGTTAATTTTAGTCTTGTCAATTTTAAGCTTGTTAATTATTAGTTAGTACTGTAATCTTGTCAATTTTCTATTTGGATGATCTTTGTAAATAATTTTTCTTGGGAATTTTGGTAAATTTTTTCTTTTTACATATTTGGTTATCAATTGTGACTCACCAGTCGGAAATTCCTGGGTCCGCCACTGCTGTACCCAACAAAATCAATTTTTAATAAAATATTATATAAATGATAGAATCACTTCTTTTTTCATAGCACCTCATATCATCGGTGGTTCCATTATTAAAAACTCTACCCTTCAATGTCATCCCTCCTCTGTCCAACCCCTGTTTTTCACTACTTCTATCCTATTATCCTCCTCCTTTGTACATGGCCCTCTATCCAAACCTTTCTTCATCATCTTCTTCCTTCTCGTCATTATCCTTGGCTACGCCTGTTTAGAACACAATTCCTACATCCTACACTTCCGGAATCCTCCTTACAGTACTATGAAATAAGATGGTTTCTTTTATTTCTCATTAACCGCTTTCTAAGACCTTACTTAGCATTCTTTTTCTCCGATAGCATAACAACCACCCCATATAATCTCCTCGTCAAGTCTTCCATTATCATATTAACTATTACGCTAGCCTATCTCTTCATTTCCTTGAAAATTTGTCTCACCCTAGATGCTAATAATGGGTTCCTGCTCATCCTCTTACGTATCGGTTTTCGAGACGGATGGTCTGTACTCACCACCTGTGCATTCCTTCTTTCTCTTCTGTGTCCAACTCCGGTTTTCCTATACCTTCACCCTTGCATTCTATTCCTCACACTTTGGCCTTCCTTCTCCCTAAACTGTCTCCGCCGCCTTAGCGCGGTTGTCTCTGATGGCATACTCTACCTAACCACGCCTATCACTAATCCAGAAGCACAACAATATGAACAAGAAGATCCCACTTCCATTGTTTAAACCATGACCAACAATGTACAAGTGAACTATACAGAAGTATTTAGTGTTGGGTACGGTGGAAAACTCAAATATATAGGATTTCCTTAATTAATTACAGTATACTCTTAATGTTTTTGTTTTTTTATTTTTAATTCTTAAAGTTGTACGAGATAGCTAAGCAGTGTAGCTGGATTTCCGTACTTCCGTTCACATTCACTTAATTAGAAATGTGATTATTAATATTTGTAATGATCGCAGGTAAACGGTGAATGTATGTGTGTATCAAGCTAGGTCTGTTTTTGCATGGCATGAAAAATTGATATTTTATTAAAAATTGATTTTGCTGGGTACAGGTGATCCGACCCGGAATAATCTACCCGAATAACTGGGTATTCGCATTTCGAGTACTTAGATCCAAACACCCCCTAGTGGATTTGATCAAGGTGGGAATGACGACCCTTGGTTTTTTTTTTTTTTTTAATGAAGACCCTACTTGAGTTTTTTTTTTTTTTTTTTTTTTGGTTAAATACAGTAAATACTAGTAAATAAATAAAATTATATATATATTTAAGAATTTGCTACAACATCAAGGAAAATAAAGGAAACTATTTTGCCAAAAGGGAAGAGCCCAAATTTTGCCAAAAGGCCATAAAATTATGAAGGTGGAAATTTTGATTTTAAAAGTCCTATATATCACATTGTTTGTCAAAAGCCCAAAACTCAAAAAGGCAAAAATGGCATACCATTTGCGCAATGCCTAATAAATAATCAATCTAACCTACACGAGTACTAATCAACTGATATACTTATTTTATAAATTTCTTGATTTTTAAAGGTTAGTTTGACACATCTAATACTGGTATAATTTTAGCATTACAACGATTAACTGACTTCTTTTGGCAAGTTTGTTCTTTGATCTTTATAATTTTATATACAAATACTGATACTATTATGCATATTCATAGTATAGACTTTAATGACAAAAGATGAGATCTTTGAAAGTTTAATACTGTAGAATATAAATCCTTAGCCTTCCTTTTACCGGTAACAAGTTATTTTATATTTTATAAATAATTTGCCCATTTACCTTACCTTATTCTTTGCTGCATCTCTCCCTATAGAAACTTAGCAGAGTAGTGCTTACCTGTAGAACTGCATCAATTAAATCTAACTGCTATAAAAAAAAAAAACGAAGTACAATGAGGAAACCAATTCACCAATGCATTGGTTTTGTGTGTTATGTCATATGGAATGTAATGTAATGTAATGTCAAATGCAAGCAACCCCTTAAATGAACAACATTCCATCTACCACGAAAGTTGCGATCAGGGTGTGGTACCTCTTGATATTCCTCCCTTCCAATGTCGAAACTAATTATACTTGGCCGACTATTACCGTAAGCTATCCAATCCAAGGCGTTATTAGAGTAAATCATACACGAAGACGTGTAAAGAAGTTTTTCTGTAAAACAATTCTTTTATCTGTTTTGATGAATTTCCAGGAATTGGTCTTCAAACTGTAAACATATGATTCAGCCTGAATCGGAATATAATTGTTATAGACTATACATAAGGTTTTATAATCATGTGTCATGCTATCATATCCAAACCCAACCATACTCTGGGTACCCTCATTCCTCGGAAACAATGGCAGTAAGACGTTACCAACAATGCCTATTACCGGGTTATAAAGCGAAAAAAACTCTATGTTTTCGAGGTTCAAAATCTAACCCTTTAAAACACAGCAATCCGTAACAAGAACCAACAAGTCATTGATTAACCATGGCAATTGGAAAGTTAGGTAGACGAGTTAACTCGTTGACATGTTGAGGGGAATGGTAATCCAAGTAGTATAAACGAGATGATCGATGACAAAAAAGGATGATGGAGTTACTCGTATTTGTCTTGTTACTTTCGAGAAGATAATGAACGTGTAATCTGATGAAATTGAGGTTGTTGATGATATCATCACGCCAATGCTTGCAAACGCATTGTTCCTTTATCTTCTCTTTACTCTGCCCAACCCCTGTTTTCCTCTACACGACTACACAGCTACACTTACCCCTTGCTCCTCCTCCTACTTTCTCTCTTCTACATATATATTCCCTCTTTGTCCTTCAATGTACTCCCCATTATCAACTCATCTCCTTTCACACTTTCACCTAATACCCGACAATCTTCTTTCTATGAAATGAAATGGATCTTTTTATCTGTTATTAATTGTTACTTAAGGCCTTATTTTTGTCAACTATTTTCCAATAATATGAGCACTTACCCACAAAATCCAATCGCACCTTTCCTTATGATTACCCTAATATTGATCATCTTTAACTTTGTTTCCTTCCAAATGCTGCCTACAGTCGTAGTAGCGGGGGACTATGATAGTGTGCATAGTGTGCTCATGATTGTCTTACGAATCGATAATCGAAATGGATGTTCGTGTCTCTTAACAGACGCTTTATTATTCTCTCTACTATGTCCGACTCCTGTTTTTCTATACCTTCATCCCTGCATCGTCATCCTCTCTATATGGCCTCATTTCTTCCGCAACTTTATTTTCGGCTTTTTTGTCCGCCTACATCTGGTTTTGACTGCCCTTCATCCTTCACTGCGCGAAACGAAGAAGATGGTGTGTTGTGTTGCTGTTTAGCAACGTCCCACAGCCCTTCTCAATAGGTCAATGAGTAAATTTTTTTTTGTTATAATAAAAAGCCAAACAATGTACACGTGACATGTGTAAAATGTGTTGTTGGTCATGCTCCGTATTTAGTACGGAGTATTCCACTTTCTAAAAATGGAATCCGTTTTCCTTTTGCGCTAAGGACAATTTTCATTGAACAAGACAAATATACTGATATATCTGTTCGTATTAAATATTTTGTATTTGTAATACGGAGCACTACGTATTGCTGAGGTAATATTATTATTAGTATTATAATTTAAATCAGATTATTTTATTACTCCGTATTATTTATAATTCACCCCTACCATAAACATGAGACAATAAGTTTTGGTTTTTTATTTTGTGACTCTTTTTTTTGCTTGAGGGGACAAAGTTTGGTGTTTTGTTGAGAAGACAAAGTGATATCTTGGTTTGGAATCAAAATCTGTATAGAGGGCCCTCTTTCAATTCTTTCATGTTCAAAATATGATATTCTATATAAGGGCGTATAAGAGGAGAAAATTCATGTTGATTATGCTGAATTATAGCTTTTGTAAATTAGGAGTCAATTTCGTCTTTTCAGTCATAATAGTAGGGGTACTCTTGTCAGCATAGACAAAACTTGGCAAACGTTGGGCTAACGCTAATCTAACACCAAAACCAGAACTCAGACAAAGCTATCCAATTTTTCCCTAACTCGAAACCCTAATCTAAAACCAGAAACCACTACTTCCTCCACGGTACCACCGCCTATGGCAGTTCAAAATGCCGCCGCGAATAACGACCATTGTTGAGGAAGAAGAGGAGGACTACAGGAAAAAGAGGAGGACGACGGGAAGAAGAGGACGAAGAGGAAGCTTTTGTGGGTTTGATCGGCGGAAGGCGCATAAATAGTGGTGGATGTTAAGGGTTTCACGTGGTGGTGGAGATGATGGTGGTGACCAGATGGTAGCTATGGTGTTGCTGCCGGTGGAAGATTGGAGAAGATGGTAAAAAAAACAAAAAAAAAAAACCAGACGTTAGTACTTAGTAGTAACACCGTAATGTCTTAAAACCCCATCAACAATATAAAATTAATTTATTTGGCAAGGGGGCCCCACATAAGCAACTGATTGACAATATTTCGTCAATCAGACTAATTGCCTGGGGCGCCCTCGTATAAGAGACAGGGGTTACCAAAAAAACTTGTACTCCGTATAGAGGATTAGAGGGCCCACACAATGACGGAACGAGTAGGTTATTACTGAACACTACAAAAAAAATAGACATTTAGCAACAGGTCAAATCCGTTGCTAGATTGTACTTTTCTGTCGCTAAATATAGGTAGCGACAGATTTTGAAACGGAATTACTCCGTTGGTAAAACTGTTGTCACTAAATGAGACTAGCGACGTTTTATTTGTTTTCCGTTGCTGAACTTAGCAACAGATTTTTATTTCCGTCGCTGGTTTTAGCAACGGATTTTTATTTCCGTCGCTGGTTTTAGCAACGGGTTTTTATTTCTGTCGCTGGTTTTAGCAACGGATTTTTATTTCCGTTGCTGGTTTTAGCAACAGATTTTTTTATCTGTCGCTGGTATAAGCAACGGAAAAAAAAAATCCGTCTCTAAATTTAACAACGGAAAAATTATTTTGTGTCTATATGTAGATGCTATTCGGTTCGACCTCACTCGGGTTAACCCGAATCGGCTTTGCATGTAAGACTCCTTAAATCCCTAATCTCAAGAATCGCAATAGGTAGGAGTCGAACCCGTGACCTCATAGTCACATAGTGAAACTCTTACCAACTATACCAAATATTATTTGTTTACTTCTATGCACATAATTGATAATAAGTGAATGAAAAATTAGAGACGGAATTTAAAATCCGTCTCTAGTTTAGAAACGGATTTTCAAATCCGTTTCTATTTTAGAAACGGATTTTCAAATCCGTCTCCAGTTTAGAGACGGATTTTAGTTTACATAATTCGTCGCTAAAGTAATATTTTACATAATTCGTTTTGAAAATAATTTAGAGACAGAATTAAAAATCCGTCGCTCATATCAGCAACGGAAAAATAAAATCCGTCTCTTATTTAGCAACGGAAAAAAATCCGTCTCTAATTTAGCAACGGAAAAAAAAAAAATTCGTTTCTAATTTTGCAACGGAAAAAAATCCGTTTCTAATATAGAAACGGATTTTCAATTCCGTTTCTAATTTAGAGACGGATTTTCTAATTCTGTCTCTAATTTAGAAACGGATTTTTCAATTCCGTTTCTAAATTAATTTAGAGACGGATTTTTTAATTCCGTCTCTAATTTAGAAACGGATTGAATTCCATCGCTAGAATTCCGTTTCTATATGGACATTTTTTTGTAGTGGAACTGGAAGTATTTGATTGCTATATAGTATGAAAAGCATATGATCTACTCCCTTCTGTACTTTTTTAAGTGAAATCTTTTGACTTTTTGCAGTTTTACCTAATTCATTTGGACTAATATTAGTAATTTATATATAAGAAAACAATATAGTCTTGTGAATATTTATTGGAATAGTCTCAATGAATTATACATGTTACTCATATAATTTCTACTTATTAGAGTAGTATTTAAAGATATTATTTCGTATTAGTTAAAGTTTTGCATTAACATATGTATTCAGAACAAATGTTTAACACCACTTTTTAGGTTGAAGAAGCAAAGGTAAAAACTTGGTGTCTAAAGCGTAATTGACATTATATTTGGCTACACTTTTAAGGTTGACGAAGCAAAGGTAAAACTTAAGTCACATATAGTCTCTCATCTTTCTTAACGACAAGGTGCAGAAAGTGGATTCAATTTTGGAAGAAATTTGCTACTGTTTTTGTTTTTCTAATTTGAGTGTGTTGTCTGCTATGCAATCAATTGAAGTAGTATATGATTAGACAATCATTTTACCTTTTTAATTAATCTTTCTTAACGACAAGATGCACAAAGTGGATTTAATTTAAGTAAATATAAGCTACTGTTTTTATTTTTCTAATTTGATTGTGATATCAGATATGCATTCAAATTAAGTAGTAACAGTAGAATATGGTTTGACACTTTTTTTTCCCAACTTTCTTAATTGGCTATTATTTCATGTCATTAATAAAAAATTTAGAAACATGATTTATATCAAGATTTGAACCCTTGATCTCAAAGTTAATTAATAAGAACGGACTTAACCATTGAACTATGTCTTAATATGTGCCTTTAATAGCAAAATAAAATTATAAAACATGTATTAATATGTATCTTTAATACCATTCACAATTATTGTAATACATGTAATAACTCGGGACATCATTCGAGCCCAAAAACTAGTTTTAAGATTATATATTGGTAAATTTTTTTAAAAAACTATAATATACTACGAAAACATTTAAATGTGAAAATGCATAAATTAATTAAATTGACGCACTAAATAATTTCACTTACTTATGCAACTTGTTTTACCAAACAATTAATTGAATCAACTACCTTATCCATTTTAGTTCCTTATTAATTTCTGGTATTAATTTATAAGTTTTAGCTAATTACTTATCAATTTCAATTTCATTAAAATTTTCAAGTAGTGTGTCAAACATAGCCTTGATAATTAGACAAAATAATGACTACTCAATTTATGTGCATATAATCAAATTTGAGTCCTCATTCCCCAACCCTTAAAGAACTTACACAAACTTAACAGATTCATCCTTAAAGAGAACCATCCAAGAATCCAACCCCACTCAGCAAAATTATTGTATTTTTGACATACATGTTCTCTTACTTTAATTTGTTCTTCTCTTAGCTTAGCCCAACTTTTGTTTCTGCCAACTTTTTTTTTTTCTAAGGGGAAACGTTAGCAAGTACCTATAATTATATTTCATTATTTATTCTACAAAATTACTTTATTTCCAAAATACTTTTTTTTAATTCATATTTCCAAAAAATACTTTATTTGTATAATATTGACATGCTATGATGCCACATGTCACCCCCCTAACATTATGCAAGACTACACTTTCTATAATAATTCACTTTAAAAAATGTGCCTATCAAGATTAAGTCTAAGCCACCTTATATATCTATTTTTGTATTTATTTAACCACCTGTAATCTAAGCCACCTTATATATCTATTTTTTTATTTATTTAACCACCTCAACCATTATTATAATGTTGTATCTTAAAGACATGATTAAATAAACACAATCCAAACATGATTAAATAATTAAATAAACACAATTCCAAACATGATTAACATATACATACACTAATACTATGTCATTGTTTTCCTTTACTTATACTAACATGTTGTTTCTTACTTGTATACTTTTATTTAGCAACTACCCTTTTTTTCTCATGTAAGTCCGATTCATGTAATCATCTGATTTTACAATTGTTATATAATTATACGGAGTAGTATCAAATATAATATCTCCAACTTTTTTAAAATTTAAATACTTAAAATTACTTTTACTCTTCATACATTATCAGAGCAATTAATTAGTTACTCTAGAAAGATATAGAGTACCACCAACATTTGAAAATGCACCACATACAAAACAACTGCCTAATAATATAGTGGACTATATAAATGCCAACATTTTCAAATACTCCAATACAATACAACATCAGTCCAGATAAAGCAATAGAGGACCATTATTCCATGTAAACACATACAACTACAAAGTTAGCACGTTGGGTATTGCTAAATTGTTAAACAGCAGCATGAATATGATCATCTTCATTCTCATCTTGCATGACGTTGGTTGGCGCAATGTATAACAAACAGGCAGTCAAAAATCGATGGAGACGGACTACGAAACCGAAAATGAAATTGTGGAAGAAAAGAGGCCAAAGAGAGAGGATGACGATGCAAGGGTAGAGGTATAGAAAAACAGGGGTCGGACAAAGTAGAGAGAATATCAGAGCGCCTGTCAGGAGACACGAACATCCATTTCGATAATTGATTCGTAAGAGGATTAAGAGCCCACTATCATAGTCCTCTGTTAGGACTGTAAGGCACATTTGGAAGGAAATAAAGATAAAGATAACTAAGATAAGGGAAATTAGCAGGAAAAGTGTAAGTGCATTTTGTGGGTAATTATTCATATGATTGGAGAATAATTGGCTAAAATAAGGTCTTAAGAAACAATTAATAAAAGGTAAAAATATCCATTTCATTTCATAGAAAGAAGATTGCTGGGTATTATTATTATTACTGGGTGAAAGTGAAAGATTAAAAGGAGGTGAGTTGATGATAGGAAGAGCATTGGAGAAAAATGACCACGAATGATTGAAACAATAAAAATGAAGGAGAGCGAGTAGGATGAATAGGAAGGGATAAATGCAAAGGAAAACAGGGATAGGACAGAGTAGAGAGAATACGAAGGAACAAGTTAAGGGAAAAGACCATCCACTTCGATGACAAATGAGTAAGCGGATAACAAAGCAGCGGTGTTCGTCGAAGGAGAAGTAGGTTATCAAGGACGATGAGAGAAAAAGGAGCAGCATCATGAGAAGAAGAATGGTATTGGAAAGAGTTAAAGAAGTGTAATCTGAAAAGAAAAGATGGAATTGAGGTCGAACAAATAAGTTGATCAAAATTAAAAGGATCCATCTTAGCTCATATTGATAACTCATGGCGGCAATCGAGCTCTTTCTCTCAATTTGGAGTTTGTATTGTGGTAGTCAAGTCAAGTGAAAATGTGAGGAAGACGCGGTATTTAAGGACTGTAATAAAGTAGTAAAATTGTAATCATAAATAACATTAGGGATAGTGCCAAAGGAGTTCCTCGCTAAAAGAAGAATGACGCAAAAAGAGTTCAAAAAAAAAAATAAAAAAATAAAAAATAATGAAGAATGAGGGAAAAAGTTAAAGTGTGTTTGTTGTTTCTTTACTTCTTTGGCCCCACTTTTAACTAAACATGTTCTACTCTGTCTAATGTAATATGACTACTAATCACTACCATAATAATAATAATAATATTGACTATGGATTCACGGCGGAAAAATATATACGACTACTAATTCCACAATTGATACCTAAATATCGTAAAAAAATTGAGACTGTTTGGATTGTAAATCTAGAATAAATTAGTATGGAATATTGGAATCTCATACGAATAAGGTATGGATTAAAAATCTCATATTAGTCTAAAGTTGTGCTTTTATGTTGGAATGGTTTATACATTTCATTAATAGAATGAATTGTAAATCTAAAGAGGTAAAGTGCGTATAAAATTTTAGGAGATGTGGTAAATAGAGTAACCCTTTTGACATAGGGTTGCACAATAAAACAACAAAAAAAAAATATATATATATATATATATATATATATATATATATATATATATATATATATACATACAATTTTATAATGAATTCTTACTCCATTCAAACTCTTTCCAAACTCATTTCAAAAGATTCAATCAAACGACCCCTTTAGATTATGAGGCCATCTCAATAATCGCACCCCAAAAAGAGTTCAATTTTCGCTATTATACACCTAGTTGCACCCATGAGTATTTAAGTAATTTCATTGTTTTTTTTTACTATGATAATATGGAGTATTTGGCTAACATATGATCTTGACCCTCTTTTTGTCCTTTTATTTTCCACGCTTAATAACCACTATATGCCTCTTCTTCAAAAATAATTAACCTTTTCTTAAAAATAAAAAATAAATTAAAATAATAAATTAAAAAAACCTAAATTAAGCATCAATTCTATTATTTTTCCCCAAAATCCAATCAATTTTTAGCTTCAATACAAGTTGAAATTTCAAAATTGCAATTGATAGTGTTTTGTATTATAGAAACTAGCTTAGATCCCGTGCGATGCATGGATTTAACAAAATATTATAATAAATTACAAACTTTAAATTAGGTTTATAGTTATACAACAATTTAGATGATATGAAAAAAAAAATGGAAGATTATATGTTCACTAAAATGGAAGAAATATCTTAGGTGATACGGAGTATAATATTGTTTAAGAATATTTGGCAAAAAAAAAAATGGAGGGAAAATTTTTAACCATGAAATGCATGACACGTGTCACTCTTGGTCTCTCTTTTAGTATATACTTACTTATAGTTATAGTTATTGAATTGAATATAGTTATTGATTATTGATGATTGAGTTGATAAATTCAAAAAATATATAAACCCTCTGTTTTTTAGTAAATGCATTAATTGCTATATTTGAGTGTGTTTTTCAAATGCATCACTTTTATATATTTGATAACTTTGTATTATATTTCATTATTTCTCTCTTCCCTAAAACCTCACTCAAAATACTTTACAATTTCTTCCTCTTTCATGGTCTCTAATCAAATTATTAAAATAAAATTTCTGTCTATTATCTCTTTCATGGTCCTCATCATACATCTATCAAAAAAAAAAAAAAAATAATCATCCACTTGCACAATATAATGTATGAGCAAATAAACTCCACGTAAATAATGCAAGTGATGCATTTATAAGAAACCAAACAAACAACCGTGGAAGTAAAACACTAGCTCTACATTGCGTGTTAGTAGCAAAATTGATTCAGCTGCAGATTGATCCACTTCAGAATGATAATCAAGATTCAAATCTAGGTAATTTTTTTTTTTCTTCAAAATGTAACTCCCTCCATATTTTTTTAAGTAAAACGTATTTACTGTTTGTACTACTCATCTAATCCAATTTGACTAATAAAAAAATAGTCTTGTGTTATTTGTTGAAATCGTCTCAATTGCTATTTTTTTTTACTTATTGATAATTAAAGATATTATTATTCAATTCGTAATAAAATTTATTATTGTTCAAAGTTTTACATTAGCATACGTGCACATGAAAAGTGTTTCAATCATAAAAAAAAAAGAATCTAGGGAGTAGTAATTAGGCTTTTTTGAAAGAATTTATTTACACGTAGTAAAAAAAAATTCTTGGCCATCTTTGAATAATAATAATTAAAAAAGTAATATAAAAAATGCATGATCCAAAAATTGACTTACCACGCCATGACGCCACTCAGGCGAGGTGAGGCCTAACAGGCCACTAGAACTCCAACTCCAAAAACTTAGTGGAGAAAAAAACACACAAAAGTTGAGAAAAGGATGTTTAAAAGTAGTCGTAAGTTGCCTGTGAATGTAGTCTTAAGTTGGAGACTGGGTGCCAAAACAATAAAAAAAAATCCATAATTATGTTGTTAGTTTGCTGCTTTTGCCTTTAGCCCTATCGAATTTACAAACAAAATCGTTGATAAGAGGGCCTACAATCCCTACATATAAAACCTCAATACGAAATTCTCTTCGTATTTTCTTCGTATTCTACAAGAGACTAGATTAGAGACATACACCAATTTTTAATTTATAATGATATTACCATGTTATCTAAGTTTTTTGAATGCTTTTATTATTTTCATATTAAAAGGGCAGGTAACACAGTAACCCACTTTGTAGCAAGATGAGATACTCGTGATTGCTCGAAATTTATTTGTATGGGTCCGTTTTCGCAGAGTCTTTTAGTCTCATCGGATTCTGATTTATAATATTTCTGCCTAACGTATTTTTACTTCGTACTTTCTTAATCTTCACCAAAAATATTTCAGGTTACAGTAAGTCTTGTGTGTGGATCAGCTACATGGTGCAATTATATTTGTTTATATAAAAATAATACTTATTTGTTTATATAACTAACCTCAATTATGAGGTGGATGGATAGCCTTAATTTGCTTATAACTATACTAGTAACATCAATTAATTAAACAAATAAGTTACTCTATTTGGTCATTCGAATAACCCCTCTTCGTTTATTTTAAGTATTAAAATATTAGCTTCATTTGTTTACAAGAGTTACTCTATTTTCCCATTATGGTAACCCTTTATCCGTCAAGACACCCTCATTTGATCTTCACTGTAATTTCCATTACTTAATTGCTTATATGTGAAGTGATCACACCACCTAAAAAATTTGTGTTCAAGTTAAACTTGTGTAGGAGTTTGCTTTGGCGGATGTGGCAAATAAGCTCCATGAGTTCAATGTCATGTGAGTGCAAATTAACTTAATAAGAATGCAAATCTGATGATGGAGACATATCCACAGTGTTTTAGTGCTTATGCATACATTGAACATCAAGTCTAACTTCGAATGACATGAAGACTAACTTCAATGAAAATAAACTCCAATAAACAAAGGGCGATAATGTTCACTAATTATTAGAATTTATGTTCATTAGAGTTTATATTCATTGGAGTTAATTTAATATTCTTTGAAGTTAGGATTGATGTTCAACGTATGCACTACTGTGTATATGCTTCCAATATCCAGTTAATGATACTCCATAATATACAGCAATGTACAAATAACTATGGAATGTCAATTATTATTTTTTGGCCAAATTTCACCAAAAAAATTTGTCGAAAAGATAAAATAATAATGGGAAAAAATACGGCGCCTATAAGACATCCAATATAACCATATATCCCATGTAAAAAATGAATTATATATATGACAGATCTTCAACACAATATTTCCCTTAAACTGAATTGGGTCACACTTTCTCTATTACTTTAACATTATAACTTTTGTACTTTTCATTCGCCTCATTAACCACAAATTAAAATTTATAGGTAAGAAAAAATATAACTATATACTTCGTAATATTTTATCAAATTCATATTTGGAGTATAAATAATTAATAATATAGTACTAAAACAAACAACGGGAATAACACATGTCACTTCATAGTGCTTTTTTCCCCCTCTAATGCTCTCATTTTTTTTTTCCGTAAAATCTTCTTTAAAATTATATTAAGCATAGTATTATAATATAACCTTTCTATTTGATTGCAATATAATTTTTTTCATACAATAATAATGATTCATGCCATTAATATTATAGCAAATATCTCAAATTTTCTATACTCTTATACCAAAACATTTTTCATTACATAATTTATAAAAACCGTGCGTGACATAGTATTTAAGCTAGTATTTCACTATCTATAAATTTTACCCTTTAATTCCTCTAGTAGTATAATTACTAATACCCCGTATTAATAAGAATGGAAATTTGCCTTTCTATTATTCTATCGACAATTCGACACCCAAAACTCAAAAGGCAAAAGCCTTCCTAGAATCCTAGCCCTTTTTTCTCTAGTCTTGCAAGATTCAATCTCCATTTTCTATCCTTTGTCTACTATCCTAGGCCCCACTCTACAAAATATGTATCCTTTGTCTTAGTTTTTTCTATCGTCCTCTTTCCCTATTGTTTCCCTTTATCTTTCCTGGACAAAATACCATTCTTTTTGCTTTTTTTGAAAGAACACCAAACTTTTTTCTTTAAACAAGTATTAAAGCTTGTTGCACTTGTTCATGCTATGGATGAGCATTACAGCATCGCATAGTATTTGTCAAAATTGTGGAAACTTGCTGCAATTGGTGCTGCAAATTTAAAGAATAAATAGTATTCCTTCGTTTTTTTTTATTGCACTACCAATTTTCTTTTTAAGAAGTTGTATAGTTATTGCACTGTCTTCATATTTGATGCTATACTATGTTCATTTTTTGTCTTTTTTGTTAGTGTTCACACACAAAATACATTATCCACCCTTGCTCACAAATGATAACAATCATTATTATTACCAACCGTCACTCTCTCATTTGTTTGTATTACACGATCAAATTTGATCACATTATTCAAAATTTACTCATTTTCTTAAAAATTGTGTCCATACCAAAGGGTACATTAAAATAAAAATTAAAAATAAAAACAAAAATAAAATAAAATAAAATAAAATAAAATAAAATAAAAAAACAAGAAAGTACTTATATCATCATATGGATACCTTGGTGTCCTAAACTACTAAACACATAGGGATCATCCTTTATGATTAGCACAACATGGAAAATTGTGTATATCTAATCTAAAGTATATAAATATAGGAAATTTTGTTTTTTATTACTTCCTCTATTTTTTTTAGTTGTATTATTTTACAAATTGTAAACTCCTAGAGATAGAGACAATTATAAAATTAAACCCATGTGATTGGAGAGAGATATAGAGAGTTTATTAATTAACTAAAAAAAATAATAATGCAATTAATTTACTACCCTGTTTAAGAAAGTGATGTAACTAAAAATATGTCTCATTTGCATATCAAGGAATGTTTGGATATGCGTGCCAATATATATTAGCAAAGAAAATGTTAAGATTTTGGGGTTATTTTAGCCCATAAGATCCAATTCAAATTGAGCTCAAAATTGACAAAAAAAAATAAAAGGGAAATTCTCAACAGCGACCCCCAACAATTGCTACGCACCAACGGTATAACCCCCCTTTTTTTTGGATTACACGAAATGACCTTAGTTATCTTTTTTCTCCTAATGAAGAGATTAATGATGGTGTTTTAACATAAAATTAAACCATGATTAACCAAAATAGCGAAATGACAAAAATGCCCCCTTTTATTTGACAGATTTTATTTATAAAAAAAAATAATTAAAAGAAAAAAAAATCAAAGCCCCCAGCCATCGGTTAGCCCTTATCCGGCGACATCAAGGCCGAGAATTCTCCCCATCGCCACCTCCACCTCTCCTTCTCCGGCGACATCAATCCCCTTCCCCTCCCCATCGCCACTCTCCTTCCCCGGCAACCCAACCCAACCCAACCCCCGAATCCTAACAACCACTCGAAACCCCAGTTCTATCTCCTTTGAAACTCAAAAGGGGTTTCGTTGTGGTGGCTTCTGTTTTTTTTTTTTTTTTTTTTTTTCAACAAAGTGCGAATTTCGATTTGGATTTTTCGATCTAAATTTATGAATTGCGGTTGTGGTGGCAGTTTGAATGTTTTGTAGGTTCAGTTTTGGTGGTTAGTGGTGTTTTGATCTGGGGTTGTGGTGAGTTCGAATTTGAGTGGGTTTGTGGGTTTGTGGGTTCATGGTTATTGGGTACGTGGGTGTGTCGGGCTGGGCGCGCGGTGACGTTTCGTGGTTGTTGATTGGGTGGGTG
The DNA here is from genome assembly GCF_001683475.1 of Chenopodium quinoa. Lineage (NCBI taxonomy): Eukaryota > Viridiplantae > Streptophyta > Magnoliopsida > Caryophyllales > Amaranthaceae > Chenopodium > Chenopodium quinoa. The sequence goes on from NW_018745003.1 coordinate 1,394,076, forward strand.
TGTAGGGCTGGTGGCTCTGTTTTGCGGCTGCCACGATGTGAGTTGAGGGTGTTGCAGTGCTTGGGGAGAGAGGTGATTGGCTGCGTGGGTTTGTGAGGTGGTACGTTGTTGAATGACAGCGAGTGAGTGGTGGAGGTTTGTGGTGGCAAAATGGTGGCAAGGTGAGGTGGGATTGTGTGGTTGTGTGGGATGGTGTGTGAGAGTGGGGTCACCGGCAGGTGGTGAGAGGCGGGTGTGGGCTGGGTTCTTTGTCGGTAAAGGGGCTGTGCTAGCTGGGAAGGAGGAGGGGAAGGGGAAAAGGTGGTTTCATTTTTTTTCTTTTTACCATAGTTAATTTTAATTGACTATTTTATGTTAAAACACCATCATTAATGTTATCTTTAGGAGAAAAAAGAAAAGTAGTGTCATTTTGTATGATCCAAAAAAAAGGGGTTACCGTTGCTTTGTATGTCCATATGTTGAGAATTTCCCAAAATAAAAATAACGTGAATTAACATATGGGGTTACTTTTTTTTTAAAAAAAAAATAATTGACCTATAATGAGTTTGAGTAATTACTTTACTTGTATGGACATACAAAAAGGTGCATTCATTTCTAGCCTTCTAGGCTAATTTAGAAATGAGGTTATGAGGTTACTCATACGAATAAATAAAAAATACTAATTCTGTTTTTCTCAAAAACATCACTTGGGATTTTACACTATTTATATGTTATCTCTAACATTATTATTTTGCATATACTAAATACATAAATGTTATCATGTGATATATTGTTGGATTAGTCACTATGTTTACTTTAATAAATTAATTTTCTTATACTTTTTTTTTTATTAATGTCTAATGAAAGATATTAATGGTCCAAGTTGTGTCTCAACAAATGTGCAAACCCAACTGATGCATTTAAAATAAAAATAGAGAGAATACTCTTATAAATTAATGTGGCCTCACCGTGTGGCAAACCACACACAAGGGTTACCGTAAATTTAAAAGTAGTTATAAATTATTCTATTGAATTTGGGAGGGAATATTAAAGGTAAGGTTGATTTGGAATAATATTTTAATTCTATATATATGGAAGAGTCGTTATGGTAAGATAGGAAGGATATATAATAGTGAATCACTCTTTATATTTTATACAAAAATTTGTCAAAAAAATGATGGAAACAATTTATATACTTAGGCTAGGTAAACTAAAATTATTTTTACTAAACTAAAATTAATTTTTTTGAGCTTAAATTATTTTTACCATATTAAAATTAATTTTACTGATCTGAAATTATTTTTACTGATGAAAAAATTATTTTTAATGATTTTCTTTTATATTTGTTCTTTAAAATCACTATTTTTATTGATTAAAACTATTGAAATTATTTTCACTGAATTGATCTTATTTTTACGGAATTGATCTTATTTTTACTAAATTGAAATCATTTTTACTGAATATTATTATTTTAAGGTGAACAGAACAAAGACTTACTCCTCATGTTCCTAAATAATTGACACATTTAAACTTGACATACATGCTAAAGCACAAGTTTAAACTTAGATGATATATGATTAAATATTAGTAAAAAAAATATATAAAAAAAATTTATATTATGAGACTTTAGATTCATATCTAATTAACAATATATTTCAAGATAAAATTTGATATTTGTACGTTGCCAAAAAAAACTATGGTCCAAACTAGAGTATGAATAGTACGTGAGAAAAAATCAAATATGTCAATTAGTTAGAGTGGAGGGAGTATGAGAAATATTTGAAATAATCTTTTATTGAGTTATATAAAAGAAACATGATTGTAAAATAAGTAGGAATGATAATATGATAGTGAATCAAATACTTCACTCGTTCTTCACAGTTGTAACACACCATTCTGTTACACGATATGAGAAAGACATTATACTCCGTATTATATAAATTGATAAATTATAATTATAATTATAATTTATAATCAATCAGAAACAAATGTTAAGTTGTTATGTTTTTAATTCGTTTTAGACAAAGTTTGTTTATGATTTCTTATCAATTCCTCAAATAACATGCTAGGAAAGTGTATTGCAACTATATAGAAACAAAAGAAGTATTTTTTTTTATTGTACATTAAAAAAAAAAAAAAAAAAAAAAGATATTATAAAAAAAAGAGAAATGGCGGATAAATTTTTAATATAAATTGACACATATCTTCCTTAATTCACCTATAACGTGTACTTCCTGAGTCTCATATGCTTGCAATATGAATCCACTTTCTATGAGAATTTTTTAGGTTAAATGTTGCAATGCTTGCAAACAATAAGAGATAGAGCATAGAGGGAATACACTTTGAAGTTATAAATTACTCCCTTCATCTTTATTAGATTTTATTCAAGCACACAAGTACTTTGCAACCCAAATGAAACGCCTTGTATTACTCCCTTCCTGATTTTGTTTCTAAGATTCCTGCTTCTTCATGTATGGTTTACTCTAATAACGCCTTGTATTGGATAGCTTATACTAACTCTTATGATATCCTGCCAAGTATAACTAGTTTCGATCTTGGAAGGGAGGAATGTCGCGATGTACCACACCCTGATCGCGTTGGTCATAATACATGGGTATTAGCTAATATAAGGGGTCGCTTGCATTTGGTAAATTGTTTGAATCAAGACGTGATGCATGTATGGGTTATGATGGAGTATGGTGTGAAACAAACTTGGGAGAGTGTAATTGGCATCCGACTTCGCCACGGTGTTGTTGAAAACCAAAATAAGAATGTATGTAATTCGGACAAATAAATTGATCACAATTAAATGGATCCCTCGCTCTTAGATCATACTGATAACTCATGGCCTCAAAGTTTGAAATTGGTGAGTCTTAAAGGAGAGATCCTTAGAGTTTGGAACTGGTTAGTCTTAAAGGAGAGATTGTTATATACTATCGTACACCCATGAGTATTTTATTCTCATTTTGATGATTGTTGTTCATTTAATCATCAAATGAAGAGCAAAAACTAATCTTGGATTAGTTGGGTGTATGATGCACCCGGATGTATATAACAAATTCCAGTCTTAAAAGAATGTGATTGAAGGAGCAGCTATTTATGCCTTTTGTTTTACTTTTTTTTTTCGGCAAGTATGCATTGTTAGTGTAAGCTAAGTCTTAGATGACATAATTCCGATCAAGTTTCATGAAGGAAAATGCGAAGAAAGTTAGTAATTTTTGGACTAAAATGCATGTTACCTCTAACTCTTTGGGGTTGTGGAAAATTGTAAAGGTGTTTTTTGATGGAAAAATGTAAAGGTGTTTTCTGAAATCTGAATTTTTTTTTCCCACTATTTATGTAGTAACTTTAATCATTGTATTTAATAACGTATAAAATTGTAACGAAAGTAATTTTTAAGTAGATATTAATATAAAGTTTCTAATATCTATCTTTTATACTTTTTTACTTACATTTAATCATATATCTAAAATTAAACTAGTGTATTACACATGTATGTTAAGTTTAATTGTGTTAATTATTCAAGAAAATAGAGTAATAAACATATCCTAAATCAACCAATGCTGTCAAATGTATGTGAATAATACAAATTTGCAAAAGTAAAATATATATAATGACTTAGAGTCAGTGGCATATCCAGGAATTTAGGAATGGGGGTACGAAATTAAACTTAATAAAAATACAAAGTAATATGTGGAAAATTATCATTTTTTAAAATCTAAGATATGATGAGTTATTAATGCATTTTACTATTGTATTAGTTTTTGTGTACACGATGCATGAGTTCTCCGGCAAGAATGTGTATTGATAGGTCCTATTTTGCACATGTTTTAGGTGGGTATCTAAGCTCATTTGATTACAAAATTAGAGATCTTTGGTGCATATTTGCATTATTTGCTTAAGTTGTGCTCTACTACTCTTCGTTTGTGTGTCTTGATGAATTTCAGGTGATTTATATGCAAATGGAGTATGGTTGGCTAATATTGAGTATAATAATCATGGAGTATGAAAACATGTTGCTTAAGAATATCAAAACATGTGTTCGAGACGAACTTGAGGGAAAATGAAGCAAAACGTTGATGAAATACTTGACAAATATGACACCTGTTCACTATTATGCTCATAACTTTTGATATAAAAATGATAATGGAGTGATTCAAATTGCATTGGAAAGTAGACTTGAAGAACTTTCCAACGATATATTACACGCCTCAAACGGAGCTCCGGATATGAAGTTATGACTGATTTATGATGAGTGATACGCGCAGCAGAGGAGGCACGTCCGTGCCCCATTAAAGCACGTCCGTGCCTCATCGCGAAAGAATTAATCCAAAGTTTCTGCCATAGAGGCACGTCCGTGCCTATTGAGGGGCACGTCCGTGCCTCCTGAGAGGATTATGCGCCAAGCAACTTACTTATCTTATTATCTTTCTAGGGCTATATATATATTAAGTAACGTTTTATTTCTTCATTAAGTTTTATTTTAGCCTTTAGTTTTACGTTGTTAAGAACTAGTTCTCTCCATTTATTTTCTTTGCTTTTTTAATTCAAGATTCAAGATTTCTACTTTCCGTTTTCCATTTAATTCAAGATCTGGTATTTTCTTTTCATCTCTTATTTCTTAATTATGTTTTCTTTAATTATTTTTGTTATTGTTTATTCCATTATGAGTGAGTAGATTTCTTATTCCAAGATCTAGGGTAGCCCAATTATGATTGATGCATGAATTAAATCTTTAAATTCTCTAATGAATTTTGTAATTGCTTATGCTAAATTGATTGTGATTATGCTAATACTAGATTAGAGATAATTAGTATTGTTATTATTCCACTGTTTCTATCACAACGAGAGTTGGGTTTAATCGGAATTGGGTAGATCAATTTAGGGTTTGAGATTCAACATGAGAATAGTTGGGTTGATAATTGGGAAGTTAGAGTAATGTGTTTAATGTCTCTAATTTGCATGATACCATGAGAATAGGCTTGATTGTATGTCAGGGAAGCCATTGATACTCGAGAGAGGTCTTTGGTATTGATAAGGGTTTACTTTTCCCCATTCGATTGGAATCGTATGTTAGGGGTAGAAATATAATTGCATCGATTGTAATTGTGGTGATACTTGATCTTGGATGTTTTAGTTATTTGATTTATCATACTCGTTCAATTTGTTCTAGTTTTCCATACTTTAGTTTCAGATTATTCCACCATTGTTGATCCTTGCTTAGTAATAACTTGAGTCTAGATAATTTTAGGTGAACCATAGTCTCTGTGGGATCGACCCTGACTTGCCCTACTACATAGTTAGAGGAATAGTTAAGTTATTTTTGTTAGGTACGCGACACGTCTATCATGTATAAATAAGGTCACTATAAAAGAAGAATATTTGTCTGAAAAAAGAATTGTCCTAAATGATCTGATATTTGTGATAACCGCTCTCTTTGCTCGAAAAAACTGAATAGCAGGCGAAACAATACAAACCATGAAACCATATGAATATTACAGTATCTAGAGACCAGGCCTTCTAAAAGTGGTCTCTTTGTTTGAACAAAAAGTAATGCGTGTGCTGGTTTGGTGGGTTCGTTAGTGTATAACATATCCTAAGAGACCAAGCCTTTGAATGAGTGGTCTCTTTGTTTTTTATAAAAAGTAATGCGCGCACTGGCTTGGGCGGACCCAAAGAGGCCTGTTTTATGATACAGGCGGTCTCTTTTATATCAGTTTTTTTTTTTTTTTTGGGATAATGGGGGTACAATTGTACCTCTGTGTATCCCCCTGGATCCACCACTGCTTAGAGTTAAGTACTACTTGTATATAAACTATAAATCTCAGTATTTTTCACCAAACATCCGATCCCTTTTTTTTCACCTTTAATTTAAGGTTCTAGATTTAACTTCTTTTTTCTTTTTGACATTAGAGCTAACTTCCAGGTCATTTAACTCACCTAAGTTTTGGCCTAAATGTTAAATCCTTTATTATCAATATGTTAAATCCTTCAATTTTCAGATCATTTTTTTATTTTTTTTGAAATATGAAAATATGAGATGTGAAGCCTTTGTCATATTGGGCCTACGGTAAACCCACATTTTGTCCACCATTGACTTAATAAAGAATTTAGCGCAAGTTTAGTTAGTCTAAAAGTAAAATTAATAAAGGACATAAGAAATGAAGGGATGGTTAGTCCTAATAATAATAATAATAATAATAATAATAATATAATGAGAAGGTGATTTTGGAGGGTGATGCCATAAATGATGTCAGAGCTATCAAATGCAAGCAAGAGGGTGCATCCCATATCTTCCTATTGTATGAGGATATTGATAGAATGTCAAGTTGCTTTTTTTTATTTACTTGTAAACATGTTAGAAGGGCGGGAAATATTGTGGTTCATTATGCTGCTAGATGGGATCTGGGTGGTAATAATGAACGGATATATATGAGCTTATTCTCCCAAAGTTTTCAAATTTGGGCGGAACTTGATTTATAAAATTATTTTTCCGTGGGTGTCAAAAAAAAAATTAAGTGATACGCTAAATGTTGCCATCAAATTCTAAGAAGTAACGCTCGAGAAATATAATATATTTTACTAATCTACCCTATAAACAAGAAATCACTACCACATAATCATTTTAGTATTTTACCACCACTCATCCACTCTCTTCTCTCTCTAAAGCACCACTGCACCACCATCACCACTCACTCTCGTTTCTCTCTCTAAACCACCACCACCTCCAAAAACATCCCTTTTACCACCATTAATCTTAGATTTACTGCAATTTACCAAGGAGGGACAAGGGAAGACCATCGTCGATACAGTCGTCGGAGACAAGGGTGTGTTTTTTTCTGGTATGGGCTGAAACGTCCTTTTTTCCAAAATCTAAGGCAGAATTGCCTAGAAAATTCGAACCACCTCTAGACGAACACCAGTAAACTAGCGAAGCAAACTACCATCTTTAGAGAAGGGGTGTTGGACCTTACTAAACAGCAGCATGATCATCGTCAAATTTATGGTCATTGTCAATTTGCAGAGCGTTGATTGGCGTGATGAAGGCTAAAAGGGCAGTTAAAACAAGATAAAGGCGGACAAAAAAGCCAAAAATAAAGTTGCGGAAGAAGTTAGGCCATAGTGAGAGAACGACGATGCTGGGATGGAGGTACATGTAAACAAGGGTTGGACAGAGGAGTGAGAACATTCGAGCGCCCATTAGTAGCCTTAAAAGGATATTTGATTCTAATTCCAGTGGTAGGTGACTAGTAATTGAGGTAGGAAGTGTAATTTTCCTTATCTTCTCCATTGTTGAAGAATTTTAAGATTTAGGGTTTATATTCGACAAATTAAACCCTAGATCTGCTAATTGGGGTACGCACCCCAACGAAGACAGGGAAGTCTAGTGATTGAGTGGAGTATATCTCTTCGCTAATAGGCTGGTGGTGGTTTTGGATCAAAGATAGGCATTGTTTTTTAGTGAATCAAGGGTAGTAGAAAAGACAAACAACATTTTTTCCCATTGTACATTTCAAATTACTTAAGGTTTTTTATTTGTTAACGTAGTCGTTATATTAAAAAAAAAAATAGTTTGTCGAAAAGTCAAACAACATAATAATAACATTAATAAAAAAATTAGTAATCCTTCTTTTTTTAAAAAAACAAATAAACAAAATCGAGTGGAATAAATCTAACCATTACATGAAGCTAAAAAATGAGACAACGATTACCTCAAAAAAATAAAAATATAGTAGTCCGTACTCCGTACAAAGTCTAAAATGAACCGTAGTAAACAAGTAAAGTTGTCTGATTTTGGATGTTGCTAGACAGCAGCACGAACATCTTCGTATATGCATCGTCGTCGTCAAATTGCAGAGAGTTGATGAGCGCAATGAAGGCTAAAAGGGTAGTTGAAACAAGATGAAGGCGGACAAGAAGGCTGAATATAAAGTTGCGGAAGAAGTGAGGCCATAGTGATAAGATGACGGTGCGTGCTTGGATGGAGGTACTAGTAAACAGAGGTTGGACAGAGGTTCGGAATGAGAATATTAAAGCACCCGTCAGAAGACATGAACAACCATTTCAATAATCAGTTCGTAATAGAATCAAGGGAACACTATCATAGTCCTCTGCTACAACTGCATGCCTCATTTTGAAGGAATTAAATAGAATTATGAGCCATGTTAGGGTAATCAGCAAGAAAGGTGTAGGTGGGTTTTTGTGGATAATTGTTGGAAAATAATTGACCAAAATAAGGTTTTAAGAGACAATTAATGAACGATAAACATAACCATCTCATTTCATAAAAAAGAAGATTGTTGGTTATTTGGTGAAAGAGTGAAAGGAGATGAGTTGAAAAAGGGAAGAACATTGGAGGAGAAAGAGGGGAAAAAGGTGAGCTGATAAAAATGGAGGAGAAAAAGAGTAGTGGCGGAGCAAGTTTTCAAACAAATGGGTTCAAATCAATTGAAACTAATTTTTAACCAAAAGTAAATGAATTTATTATCCTAAATTATTAATAAGAACTTTCATAATGACTGAAAAATCCTAAAAACAAATTTATATTGTATATTATATATTGCACATATAAATACATACAAATAGGTGTGTTTTACATTGATAAATTTTTTCGAATTTTAATATCATATTTCCCATATTAAGTAATTCAATCAATTTAATTAGTAACTTTTTTTAATGGTACTAAGATTTTTATTACAAAAATAAAGTGGGGTCAATTGACCCCGTTGCCTTGAACTTAGCTCCCCTGAGAGAGAGTAGTAAGAGGATGAAGGGGTAAGTGAACATGAAAACAGGGGTACGACAAAGTAGAGAGAATATGAAGGAACAAGTTACGGACATAGACCAGCCGCCTCGATGACAAATGAGTAAGCGAAAGCTGAGGCCGCAAGTGATATCAGCGGCGAAGAAGGAAGCTACGAAAAATGTTGAGAGGTAGAAAACCGCAACCATGAGAAGCGGAATGGGTTTAGACTGGGAAGTAAAAGAAGTGTAATCTGAGAAGAATAGATGGAATTCAAGTCGAACAAACAAGTTGTTCAGAATTGCCATAATCCATCTTAACTCGCAATGATAACTCATGGAGACCAGGGGCGGATCTAATTTCAAAGCAACGGGGGCAATTGACCCCACATGTTTTTAATTAAAAATTATTTTTAAAAATATTTATAAAATTTAGAAATAATTATTTATCTAGCATTGAATTATTTAATATAAGAACAATAATATGCAAATTTTAAATAATGTATCAATACACATAATTATATGAGTTAACTATGTGCAATATAATATTTACATAGTTACACGTAATTTGTTATTTTATAAATAATTTCAAGTAATTTTGTTTATGTATAAATAATTTTAATATTACTTATTTTAATTAATATAATTTCAACAATAGTATTGATTGATTACACAAGTTTAAATTCAGTATATATATATATTATATAAATATATTAGAGTTACCGTATTAATCATATGAACATTAATAAAAACATATATATACACATAAATGATGATTTACAACACCAAAAAAAAAAATGATTTACAAAATAAAAATATAATCATAATTAATATCATACAAAAATAACAGCCTAAAAAGGAATGAAAACAATTGTTACAAATAATGTGTAGCGTTTTTTATTTATTTTATTTTTTTTCCTCAAAAAAATTAGTAATCTTTATTTTTTTTTAAAAAAACAAACAAACAAAATCGAGTGGAATAAATCTAACATTTACATGAAGCTAAAAAAAATGAGACAATGATTACCTCAAAAAAATAAAAATATACTAATTCGTACTCCGTACAAAGTCTAAAATGAACAACAATAAACAAGTAAAGAAAACTACCATATTTGGAAAATAAAGTTGGATAAAGTTGTCTGATGTTGGATGTTGCTAGATAGCAACAGAAACATCTTCGTATGCATCGTTATCGTCAAATTGCAGAGCGTTGATGGGCCCAATGAAGGTTAAAAGGGCAATTGAAACAAGATAAAGGCAGACAAAAAGCCGAATATAAAGTTTGTGGAAGAAGTGAGGCCATAGTGAAATGACAACAATGCTGGGATAGAGGTACTGGTAAACAGGGGTCGGACAGAGGAGTGAGGATATTAGAGCGTCCGTCAGAACACACGAACAACCATTTCGATAATCAATTCGTAATAGAATCAATAGAACACTATCATAGTCCTCTGCTACAATTCCAAGCCTCATTTTGAAGGAAATAAACAGAATTATGAGCAATGTCAGGGTAATCAGCAAGAAAGGTGTAAGTGGGTTTTGTGGGTAAGTCTTGGAAAATAATTGACCAAAATAAGGTCTTAAGAGACAATTAATGGACGATAAAAAGAATTGAACCATCTCATTTCATAAAAAGAAGATTGTTGGTTATTAGGTGAAAGAGTGAAAGGAGATGAGTTGATAATGGGAAGACCATTGGAGGAGAAAGAGGGGAAAAAGGTGAGTTGATAAAAATGGAGGAGATAGAGTAGTGGTGGAGCAAGTTTTCCAACAAGTGGGTTCAAATCAATTTTAAATAATTTTTAACCAAAAGTAAATGAATTTATTATCCTAATATTTTTTTTTGAACGGACCCTAAATTATTAGTAAGACTTTCATAAATCATAATGAATGAAAATTCTTAAAAACAAATTTATATTATATATTATATATTGCACATATATACACATACAAATATGTGTGTTTTACATTGATAAATTTTTTCGAATTTTGATATTGTATTTCCCATATTAAGTAGTTCAATTTAATTAGTAACCTTTTTTTTAATGTTAGTAACATTTTTATAACAAAAATTAAGTGGGGTCAATTGACCCCGTTGCCTTGAACTTAGCTCCCTATGAGAGAGAGTAATAGGAGGATGAATGGGTAAGTGAACATGAAAACAAGGTAGGACAAAGTAGAGAGAATATGAAGGAACAAGTTAGTAGAGAGAATATGAAGGAACAAGTTACGGGCATAGATCAGCCGCCTCGATGACAAATGAGTAAGCGGAAGCTGAGGCCGTGGTTGATATCAGCGGCGGAGAAGGAAGCTACGAAAGGTGTTGAGAGGTAGAAAACCGCAACCATGAGAAGCAGAATGGGTTTGGAAAGGGAAATAAAAAGAAGTGTAATATGAGAAAAATAGATGGAATTCAGGTCGAACAAACAAGTTGATCAGAATTGCCATAATCCATCTTATCTCGCACTGATAACTTATGGAGACGGGAGATCTTTTACTCTGGATATAGTATTTGTGTTTGGATAAAGAATTAAGTTTATTTGGTTCCTTCTTCTGATGCAGTCTTTTATAAACGTGTGGGTAAAAGCTACATAGCCACAAAAGAGAAAGAATGGAATGGAAAATATGTGGGCCCTAAGCTACGTAGCCACAAAAGACAAAGAGTGGAATGGAAAAGGGCCCTAGTGAAAAAATAGATATCTTTAAAGGAAGAAACCAAATGAGCGCGACGTTGACTCGGAATTTGTTGTGGCAACTTTTCCCAGCAATTATATAAAGATTGGATTTGGAGAATATGTGGGGCCTGTGATGAAAGAATAGATTATAACTATTATAGAAATATTTCTATCCCTTGGTTAATCCAATCATCTCTACTTTTGATAATGACCAATTAACTAGCCGCCTACTGATATATTTTATCCAAGAAATTTATTCGATTAAGGTTTTGGGGATCATATGAAACCGTAAATATCTAAATTGAGCTTAAAATTGACAAAAAAATAATGTGAATGCGCAAATGAGGTTACTTTTTTTTTTATTTATTATTATTATTATTATTATTATTATTATTATTATTATTATTATTATTATCTCAAAAACAGTTAAAGTCATACAACCTACAATAAATTAGTGGGAAGCCGAGATACAATCTGGGCCCCCACTCCTCTAGCTATAGCAAAGCCTACCCTAGTAAAGATATAAGCTGCAGCACGCGCCCCAATGTCTTGCATCGCCGAGAACCTCTGAACCCTCTTCAACAACGCAACAGCCTCCTTCTCTAATTCCCCAAGCGAAGAAAAGGAGAAGGGAATGAAACCATATCCAATTTGCCGACAACTAGCTTCATACTTCACCCGCTTACGATGAGCCGCATCAGCCACAACCCGTCCAGGAACAAAGTCAGATAGCCCTGTCTGTGTCAAGGGAGAAGACCCAGTTAGGTCCACACAGACATCGCGACCACGATCCCAGGAATAAAGTAACACATCAGCAGGTCTGAGGGCCCCGTCATTCCCTCCGGACAACCCTATGTCAACCTCCTTTCTTGCTGAAATCCCAGATCTGTAGCAGATATCAAAAAGGGTATCCCGGACAACATTATGCCGATGTTTAATACCCACAATACCAGCACACGACACCGCGTGATCACCGAAAATATCCCCAGTAAAAACTCGAGAACAAGTAGAGCATGGCGTCGAGATAGAGAACAATGGAATACCCATCTTGTAGCACAACACACATCGGTAGGTCTTGGCGTTCATCGTTTGACCCAACCCAGAAATAGGGACTGCCCGAAGCCAAGCAGAGGTGTGATCTCCCTGCTACGATTTCCACAGTGCTGATTGTCGGGGAGACAAAGAATAGGCGGATTCTGCAAAAGCGATAACCTTTGTGAAATATATATCTGCCAATTTCTTCATGAGTTTAGGGGGAGCGATCTCACTAGGATTACTCACAATGTCAGACTCCACTATTCCATTAAACAGACTCAACGCATCTCCATAGGCTCGTCCAAGACCAACAATGCCAGCATGCCGTAAAAGTTGTGTCTGCAACCCAGCAGACTGTAACCGAGAAGCAAGAAAAGCATAATGACGAACATCACCTGCTGAATATACCCCAAGCCCTCCAAACGCAAATGGTAAGGTGGCAAGTCGCCATTGCCAATCGCCAAACCCAGGCCCCAAAGCAGTAACAATACGCTCCAAGGAAGATCGAAGAGCCCTGTCGAATGTGCGCTGAGCCGTCTCAAAAGTACTAGGAGGACAAGTACGCAATGCAAAGTAGAGTTTAGAAACTCCGGTACATGCCCTAAGTAACAATAGCTCACACTGAGGATCATCAAGCATAGCAACCTTATCCATAAGCGCAATGGTCTTGGTCACCCTCTACATCACAAGCTCACCACCAAAACCGGAATCAGAACTAGTAGGACCCCCAAGCAACTTAACACCACGCAAAGGTCGAGCAATATTAGGTGGAAAGACACCCACAAGCCTGCTTCGCGGGTCTTCGGTAGGCCAGAAAACTTCAGTTTTCTCCACGTTAAGATGTAACCCAAAACGAGGCCCTTCCTCCATAATCAACTGCAAAGCCTTCCCCACCACCAACGTGTCACCAATAATAGTGCCGTCATCCAAATATCAAGCATGAAGACATACATCAAAAGTGTCTCTGATTTTACACACCAGGGGTTGTAAAACCAAAGCAAAAAGAAGAGGACCAAGGGGATCACCCTGCTGCACCCCCTGAGACGACCATAAGGTGTGGTACCCGTAATACAATCTGGCGGGATTAGAATAGCAGAATTCAACCCATCGCGAAAGGCCTGCACAACGACGACGCACTTCACGTAACATGACCGCACGATCAACTAGATTGAAGGCATTTTGGAAATCCACCAACAACATAGAAAGACCAACATCGGAACTACGATCCTCAATCAATCGAATCACAGCATGAATAATCGCCTCACCTCCCGAAGAAACTCCAACACCAAATTGGAGACCATCAAAGTAACATCCTAAAGACATTATTATTATTATTTGACTTTACTCTTATAATGAGTTTGGGTATGTAATTACTTGTATGGACAAAATGAGGTTATTATGATTAATAGACGAGGTTACTCATACGAATAAATTAAAAAAAAAAACTCACTGCACCACTTGGGATTTTACACGATTCATATGTTATTTCTGACTTTATTATTTTATATTTATTAAATACATAAATGTTTGTTGAATTAGTCACAATATTTACTTTAGAATAATTTGACTTTTTGTACTACCAAAAGACCCTACTTTGATTTTTGGTACCTATCTAAAATTTATTTTTATTTTACTACCTATCAAATTCTAAAAGTATAGCTTTTGGTACCACTTAACGGTTTCGGTCAGAGTTTTGTTAGTGGTTGGCTAATTATTTTTTTTCTTGTTTTGTGTGTAGAAAATGTTCCGTTAAGATTTTGGGGGTCATTTCAAGCCTTTAGAATTCAAATTGAGCTCGAAATTGACAAAAAATAACATAACAACCTCGTTTTGCATGTCATAAAATGTATCGATATTAATAAAATATATGACGTGTTATGAAACGAATCCAATAAATATTGGTAATGGGGCAGAAATTTAGGGACGAAAGGAATACCCTATACGCCTATACCTGAGTATACTGTGGGCTAGTGCCTATTGGAGTATTGGTTTTGTTTAACCGGTGAAGGCTGAAAAAACTTTCCTGATTCGTAAGTACTCGTAGAACGCAATCTTCGCTGCTTAGTTCGGCAGTTCCTAACCCAGTAATCCATAGATCAAAGTAAACATCTCATCTTTATCTCTTCCTCCTTTCATTTCTCTCTCTTCATTCTTCAATGGTGGAACTTTCCCGCCAAATAATTCCTCCATAGCAACACCATTCTCCATCTCCAAATCCGCCATGATCAAACCTCAAAGTTCCGCTTCTTTCCTTTTCTCTCTCCTCATCCTCTTCTCCTCTTCTCTTCATTCCCCCTTTCTCGATGACGGAACCCTAACCCTAATTCACCGTCCTAAGCCGGATTCCTCAAATTCACGAAGAAGCTACATCGTCCGATTCTTCACTTACAAGGACGCCGATGTTCACCGAAGTTACCTCCGTCGTAGCATCAAATCCGACGGCTGGGACTGGATCGAGCGCCGGAATCCTGCGGCGAAGTTTCCGACTGATTTCGGTGTCGTTTCGATTGAAGAATCGGTGAAAATGGCGGTGATCGGAGAAATTGAGGGTTTGAATAGGGTGAAGGATGTATCAGTGGATTTTAGCTACTCGAGGAGCTTGCTTGAGGAGGAGAAATTGGAGAGAGAGAGAGTGTTTTTTGCGATGTGAAGAAGCGGCCTGGGAAGATATTTACCAAAATGTCCTTTGAGGCCGAGGAAGAAGGTGTTGGAGGTCAGTGGAGCTCGCTAAGCAACCAGACGATCAATTGGAGGCGCCGGAATCTTCTCGAAAAGGTTAGCTGATGATAATAAGTTTGCAATTATTTTCGATTGATTAGGAATTCTGTATATTTTATCAATTTGCACATTGAAATTATCTAGTATGTGAATGTTGATGGATAATCTTATCAATGATGGATTGATGGTATTAATATGAACTCGAAATATATGTATTGGCATCTTACTTTGATTTTGATATCAATGAAGGCTAATGCTTTGCTCTCTTTGTCTGAAAATTGTGAGTTTTTCTGAACTTGATGGAATTTTACTGAGCTTGTGAGAGTAAATCTAATGGAAATTTCTTGCAATAGTAGGGCTGGCATTAAACTTGAGTGGTTCGATTATGAAAGTCATTAAAATCAATGGCAATATATGGATAAATTATATCATATTTTCTGATATTTGGAAATGTGTCAATTGAGTTTATGTCAGTATGTCATGATTATCTTGAGAAATATATTGAAATATTGGTTGATTTGAAATATTGTTGGAAACTGGTTTTGGCAGTTTGTGCTCTTTTCTTAAGCAGAGCCGTAGATATCTTAAGTTTGTTCTTTGTGCCCGTGAAAGAACTAAATACCTTTTTGTACAAGATATAAACATGGAGATTGTTTGTATTGTATTTGTGATTTGGTTGCTTATTGTTTTTGTTCTATTTTTGATGCAGAGTTCTCAAGTAACTTCTCTCTTCGGTGCTGATGTTTTATGGGCTAAGGGCTACACAGGTGCTAAAGTAAAAATGGCAATCTTTGATACTGGAATCAGGGCAAATCACCCTCATTTTCGCAATATTAAGGTATACTATATTCCTATGTAGATGGATTGTCAGTATAAAATGTTATTTTAGTCATGGAGGTGAAATTGTTAATACCTAAAGAATGAAATTTGAATACTGAATATTGTAAATCAGTAGTCTGATGTTTTTAGTGGTTTGCAGGAGCGGACTAATTGGACAAACGAAAACACTTTAAATGACAATCTTGGACATGGGACATTTGTTGCTGGAGTTATAGCTGGCCAAGAGTCAGAGTGCCCTGGATTTGCTCCAGAAACTGAAATTTATGCTTTTCGTGTATTTACTGATCTACAGGTAATCCATGTTTTACTACTAATGCTAGACTTGCAAGCCTTCTTCTTCCCTCAAGTTAAAAATTTGTATATAATTGGAATTTTTAACCTATATAGTTTAGGAAAAATTGCATTAAATAATATCACCTTTCACCCGTCCGCTAAAAACAAGTCGACCTTTTGATTATCTCTGAATAATACCACCTTTGGGGGTGTCCGCTTTAAACAAGTTATAACCTGTTGATAACCTGATTAATAGGTTATGTGGACACGTGTCATCATTTTATTGGTCTAAAAATATAATTTTTTTATTTAAAAAAATTAATAAAAAAACCCCAATCCTGTAATTCCCCTCCCTTTCCCGTTCCCTTTCCCCTTTCCCGTTCAGTCATCCCTCCCATCCCCGTTCCCATTCTGCCATCCCTGTCCCTCCCCTTTCCTCTTTCCTGCCCTTCCCCCTCCATGAATCTCGACAATCCCCACCAACGAAACCCGGCCATCGTTCCCCACCACAGCTAGCCCCCTCCTTGCCGCTTGCCCCGTCGGCCACCGTCAATACCTCCCCCACCACCGAAATCACCATCCCCTCCACCTTCACCCCCGAAATCCCCACCGAATCCACCACCCCCACCGCTGAAATCCACACCAAAATTCCCACCGGAATCGGCCCTCTTCCCTCCCCCCACCCTGAATCGACCCCCCTCCCCTTCCCCCAACCAACACAGCCACCCCTAACCCTTAAACACCAGCAGCTTCCTCGCAGCCGCATCCACATACCACGACCACCACTCACCCTTCTCCCACATCTCCGGCCACCACTTACAACAACAATTCGTGCTGACCGCGAACAAACTAGCTCGCCCTCCTCGCCACCCTTGTCCCACATCTCTGACCCTACCTACAACAACAGCAACAGCATCAAATTCACGCCTCATCTTCACCATGACGGCATGACCACAAACCTCACCCTAAAACCGAACCTAGAACCCAAAACCAAACCCCAAAACCAAACCGCTTTCAATGGTGGAAAGGAAAGGACGGCGGCGAGAAAGCAAGTGGAGTGGGGATCGGTTAGCCAAGGGGGAAGGGGGGCTTGCTCCAACGGGGAAGAGGTGGCTACAAGGGGTACCGGGGGTAATGGGGGCTGGTTCAGGCGGAGGTGGGGGAAGGAGGGGGCTGATTTTTTGTTTGTTTTTTTAATTGTTTTTTTATTTGTTTTTTGATTTAATTGTTAATTAAACATAATTAAAGTTGTTATTAAGAGTTAATTACATTGTTAAATGAATTTATTAAAAAAAATAAAAAAATTTAATCGGTTATTCAGGTTGTAGGTAAAATAACTTGTTTAAAGCGGACACCCCCAAAAGGTGGTATTATTCAGAGATAATCAAAAGGTCGACTTGTTTTTAGCGGATGGGTGAAAGGTGGTATTATTTAATGCAATTTTTCCTATAGTTTATGCATTATACTGTTCTCTTGTTCTTGGACTTTTTCCTAATACAAAGTATATTGATTCAATAGTAAATGCCGTAAATCTTAAAAGGTGTTGTGATGCTTGTGCTTTCTCATTAAATGGATCATTTTATCATCAGCATCAATTAGAGGAAAAATTATATTGTGCTTGGCTGCGGTGACGGAAAGAGCTTTAACAAAGGAGAATAAAATGTATACAGAGGAGAAGCTATAGCAATCAACAAATTTGGTCATCTTTAACAATGACATTTCTTAGTTTAGGGAATTGGCATTTTTCCTTTTTAGACAGTTCCAGGTTTTTTTTACTTAACTCTTCCTAGTCCTTTGCCCTGGTAAAGAATAATGCATGGTCTGTGCACCCACCTGGTTAAACAAAAAATAAAGGCGGAAAGAACATTAGGAGTTTGAAAAAAAACATTTAGGTGTTTGAAAAAGAACATGTTTGTTTTTAACAAAGAACATGTATTACTAAAGAACATAAAGACATTACAAAAAGAACATGATAAAAAATTTATTAAAATTTCATGAAAAATTACACATTGACGGAAATTTTTTCTACCAAAGATCTCATTTCCTCAAAAGTAGTCTCTCTCTCCAAAAATTCAACTTTCCATAATAATTTTAGTTTTCTCTCTCTAAAATTATTTTCAACTAAAAATAATTCAAGATTTCATTTTCAAATTAAATTTTTAATTTCAAAATTCAAAATAACATATGTTAAAAGAACATATGTTAAAAGAAAATAAGTTAAAGAACATACGTTAAAGAACATACGTTAAAGATCATACGTTAAAGAACTCATTACCTCAAAGAACATACGAGCACATACGAGCCAAATTCAAAGAACATATTTTGTATTATTGAAACCCAAAAAACATGTTTAATCAACATATGTTAAAGAACATAAGTATAGAAGAACATATTATCAAATATATATAGGTATGTTCTTTGTCAAACATAAACATGTTCTTTGTCATACACGATATGTTCTTTGTCAAATAACAGTATGTTCTTTCCGCCTTCCGGGCATGGTGCACCCGGGTGTACAATACTATTTTCAAAGGAGTTGGTATAGCCTATGAGATTACATGGGACTATGGGAGTGGAGAATATTTATTTAGTCTTAAATCTTTGATTGGTTTGAGCTAGATACAAAGTTTTTGTGGATGTGATGAAAGTTTTATTTGATAGGCTTCTAAGAATACTGATCCTTAGCCATACTCACATGAACACAGAACATAGAAAATAAGAAGAAAAATGTAAACTGATCAAGGTAAGGTATGATTGTATGTAGCCATAATCAAGGTGTAAAAGCTAACTAACTCTCAAGAAGTTGACACTCTCCTTCCCTACAAATCAATCACCACTTGTCTGAGCATTCCTACTCCCTAGCCTATGCGTACATTCCTCTATTCCTTATATTGCTACCAAAATTAGTGTGGCTTCCTCACTACTCTAAAGCTGTAACTAACTTCTTTCTTGTTTCCATAATTTCCCTTGTCACAAACTCAGGAGAATTTTTTTCCCATTCCCACTTGCCTCCTCCTTGCATATTGTTAGGGGGTTGGGGACCTGGATTAATTCTCTGCATTGGCCACATATTGATTCTCTGCATTGGCCACATATTTTTTTTGAGTCAATTGATAATAAGCTGACTAAAGATGGAACTTTTTTAAAATCATACTAATTACATCTCTCTTTTTATATTCTTCCCCTCTGGAATGTTCACTTCAAGTAGCATGTTATCAGCAATTTTGTGATAATCTTTTATTCAGCTTATTGCAGGTGTCATACACATCATGGTTCCTTGATGCATTCAACTATGCCATTGCAACTAATATGGATGTGCTAAATTTGAGTATTGGTGGTCCTGATCACTTGGACCTTCCATTTGTGGAGAAGGTATGTTGGTTGACGGATTTTTTTCACATAAATTGTGGTATCTTATTGCAGTATCAAAATCTTATATATAAGTGCATATTCGTCTACAGAACAGGAGTTTTGTTTTGGGGGGGGGGGGGGGGTTGTTACTAAGTGATTCAAATTTTCACCTCCCATTTTTAGTGTATATATATTACTTTTTATGTTGCGACTTACATGATACAACATTTCCTTTTAGCTTTCACAATTGGAAAATTGATTTGATACACCATTATTTTTTACTTGCTTCTATATGCCCTTGTTATTTAAGGTGTCTAAATTTAATTTATGTACCTTATTATAGCATATTAGCATCTCAATTGCTGATGGTTAAGTGGTGGCATATTTAAATTAGTTCTTTTACATGATGCTTAATAACCCTTTCCAGTGCTACTATTGGTTATATCTTTGCTTTGATTGGACTAGAATCGTTGATAACATCTCTATCGCGGAGACAATTGATAGTCTCATAGTAATGCTGGAAAGTAGGCTATTTTATCTGATGCCTTCCCTTTAAAAAGCTTCATGTCTGTTGTATAGTGATCATAAGGCTTCCTATGGCTTACTCGCCTAAAAATGATATATTTTCCTTAAGGTCCGTGAATGTTGATTTGGTTGATTCATTATATAACATGTACACAGTGTAGAGTTATCATTTTAATAAAAAGGAAGATACTACTATATAAACAACTATGGGTAAAATTCACAAGTGAAGGAATGGGGGTGGGGGAAAGGGAAGAACCTGAGAATGAATGTATTATTTAATTATAGTGTTTAGGTTTTGATGAATGTTTCTTGTAACCCTTACTTCATACATGTTTTGATGCTAAGTGGTTCTTGTATACTGTTGGAAGATAACTGAGGCTTTGGAAACTTTTTCATATTGTTTAGGTTTGGGAACTAACAGCTAACAACATAATCATGGTGTCTGCAATTGGAAATGATGGACCACTCTATGGTACACTGAACAACCCAGCTGATCAAAGTGATGTCATTGGAGTTGGTGGTATAGACTATACTGATCACATTGCATCATTTTCTTCACGTGGCATGAGCACATGGGAGATTCCACATGGGTAATAGTTTTATTGATTATTGTATAATTTTTTTCTTATAATATAAGTACATCTTTGTAATGTTTAGCTATGCAGCTATATAGTTAATAGCAATGGAAGAGACCTTAATCATCTTTTCAGCAAATTGTGCATACAGTGTACTTGATATTCTATATTGAGTTGTGGATTCATATGTGATCATTTTTGCTCAGATATGGCCGTGTGAAGCCAGATGTTGTCGCTTATGGACGTGACATCCTGGGATCAAAAATCAGTACAGGGTGCAAACCTTTGTCAGGCACAAGTGTTGCAAGTCCCGTGGTTGCTGGAGTGGTGTGCTTGCTAGTCAGTATCATTCCAGAGAGCAACAGAAAACGCACCCTGAATCCTGCTAGCATGAAGCAAGCACTGGTTGAAGGAGCTGCGAGGCTCTCTGGTCCTAATATGTATGAACAAGGTGCTGGGAGAGTTGACCTGTGAGTTAATTTGTGCATACTTCTCAATTCACGGTCTAACAAATACACTAACTTTGTTTTCACAAATGCTGACTCCTTTCTTTGTACAATTGCAATCAATTGCTGATTATGGTGTCAGGTTAGAATCATATGAAATCTTAAAGAATTACAAACCACGGGCAAGCATCTTTCCTAGTGTGCTGGACTTTATGGATTGCCCTTATTCATGGCCTTTTTGTCGTCAACCTCTCTATGCTGGTGCTATGCCTGTTATATTTAATGCTACTATTTTGAATGGTATGGGAGTGATTGGCTATGTTTATGAGTCACCAAACTGGCATCCATTTAACGAGGAAGGCAATCTGCTTAGCATCCATTTTACATATTCAGAGGTTGTATGGCCATGGACTGGCTATTTGGCTCTCCATGTCCAGATTAAGGAAGAAGGTGCACAGTTTCATGGAGTGATTGAAGGTAACGTGACTGTTAAGATCCGAAGTCCACCTGTTCAAGGTGAGAAAGAAGTACGAACTAGCATATGTGTTCTCAGGTTGAGATTGAAAGTTGTTCCAACTCCTGCAAGATCCAAAAGGATCCTGTGGGATCAATTTCACAACATCAAATATCCACCTGGCTATATACCTAGAGATTCGTTGGATGTCCGCAATGATATCCTAGATTGGCATGGGGATCACCCCCACACAAATTTCCATACTATGTTCAACATGTTGAGTGATGCAGGATACTATGTTGAGACCCTTGGTTCTCCACTTACATGTTTTGATGCTCGCCAGTATGGGACCCTCCTGCTTGTTGATCTTGAAGATGAATACTTTGAAGAAGAGATAATTAAGTTGAGGGAAGATATTCTGAACACTGGATTGGGCTTGGCTGTGTTTGCTGAGTGGTATAATGTTGAGACAATGGTTAAAATGAGATTTTTTGATGATAACACAAGGAGCTGGTGGACCCCTGTTACTGGTGGTGCAAATGTTCCTGCACTGAATGACCTTTTGGCCCCATTTGGGATTGCATTTGGTGATAAGATCCTTAATGGTGATTTTTCGATTAATGGTGAACAAAGTCGGTATGCATCAGGAACCAACATACTAAAGTTTCCAGCTGGCGGATATGTTCACAGTTTTCCTTTCATAGATAGGTCAGATGGGGGAGCTACTCAGAATGTGCTATCATCCGGTCTGATGAAGGTAATCGAAATCCTATTTTTTATAATCATTCAACTAGTTAATTTTTTTTTTCCCAAGAAACCGCTAATAATATATGCTTAGATGTTGTCATGTTGATAGCTTATTTTTATTTATTGGAGTAGTTTTTATTTTGCCAATGGATCAGGGGTTGGGAAAGACTGCCCAGTGCCCACATTCTTTATCATTCAAAATTTAACATTGACCTTTTAGTCTTTCCTTTCAAGAAAAAAAATATATGGAAATGCCTAAATCAAACGATCCTTTTATATTTTCCCATTTTGGTGAGTGGGATGATTTTCTCGTTTGCTGGCTGGTTGACTGGGTTCACTTGCTAATAGTTTAAGCTCCTTTGACATGTCAATTAGGTCTATCTTGCTAACTTCTTTATCTTGATTCTTGTAGGAAAATTCACCTATTCTTGGTTTTCTGGAGGCTGGTGAAGGCCGGATATCAGTTTATGGAGATTCAAATTGTCTTGACAGTAGCCATATGGTTACTAATTGCTTTTGGCTGCTTAAAAAAATAGTAGAGTTCACCAGTAGTAATATCAGGGATCCAATTCTTTTCTCAGATTCTGTTAGACAGGGTGCATCCTTGTATATAGATGATAAGCAGTTGCCGTCACGAAGGACTGACGTGAATTTCTCAGCCTATTCCGCTGTCATGGGGAAGGAATTGATGTGCCGGACTGACTCCAGGTTTGAAGTGGTAGGAACGAAAGGTTACAATATGCAAGTTAGGGGAAGAAACAGAATACTTCCCGGTTACCATGCTGTTGATATGGGCAGAAGTTCAAATTCCAGTTTTGAGGGCTCAGGTCTGAAAATTCATCGTATAGTTCCCCAGAAAACTGGCGATTCATTAAGTAACAAGTATTTTGGCCTCTTTTACACGGATGAGGTAAGGAACTGATGCTGCAAATTATATGCTGTTACATAAGCTATTTAGTACCTCATATATGATTTTTTTGATAATTCATACAGCTTGACATGCCTGTGCTGGTTGCTAGTCATTGGCTTGTACCTGCAATAATCGCCACTTCTGGTTAGTATTGTATTCTTGATGAAATTTCTTTTATGTCATGATAATTTATTCATCTCTGAAAACATTATTCTAATTTTGCCACCCTAATCTCCTTCCAACTTTATTTAGTTATTTTGCGATATGGTTTTGTGGTCTCATCCAGTAGTCAACATGTTCGAGGTTTTTACATCTGATTGAATCTTGCATGTCTAGTTTTCAACCCTAAATTTAATTACAACCTGTGGACGTCTTATTATTTATGTGTTTTTGGTAGGATTTTTGCTATTTTTGAGCTTTTGGCGAATCCGACAAAAGCGGCGGCGACGGAGGAAAGGTTCAAGCTCTGGTAGATATCCAAATGTGTAATATAATTGGCGGAAAAGTTTTGTAGCAAAGATCGTAGTTCTTAAGATTGAAGCAGAATTAGTTTTTAGGATCTGTATTTGAAACTGAAATTTAGATTAGTCTTTTTCTTACTCTTAAAGCTTTTGGGTAGATCCAACTTAAATACATTGTAGGCTGCAAAGATTACACAAGTAAAAAGATCTTTGTTGTACTGTTACTGTATGTTGGTAGTTAAGTTTCTACACAGTAACTCAGTATCTGCAGTCACATATAAAGATTCAACTTATGGTACATCGTACATTGTAGGCTCTCTAAAAAAACGCGAGTTAGAATGTATTTTTGTCCAACTGTAATTGTCAGCAACTAGTTAAATTTGTATGCAGTTGCTCGATTTCGCCAGATATTAATGTAATATATGGTGCGCGCAGCCGTGCAGGCTACATTGATTCAAGGAATATGGATTTTGAATAGGTGAGTAAGTAGTACTCCTAGTATCACCAGAAACTTTTTGCTATAAACCTCTTCATGCCTTAACAAGAATCAAGGAAAGCAAGTAAATTAAGGAAACTCTGTACAATTATATTATACGGAGTAGAAAAATTAAGACCTTAGATCAAGACTTTGCCATTGTTTGCAGTTGGAATAACTTTGGTGTGAACATAAACATGATCCCAATGCAACCAGGATATATCTCCACAATTAACATCAAACGACAAAGAATTATTAGTTATAATGAGAAAACAGGT
This sequence comes from Chenopodium quinoa, assembly GCF_001683475.1. NCBI lineage: Eukaryota > Viridiplantae > Streptophyta > Magnoliopsida > Caryophyllales > Amaranthaceae > Chenopodium > Chenopodium quinoa. The sequence continues at coordinate 1,418,560 of NW_018745003.1, forward strand.
ACACGTTGATCATCCAATTCCTCCTTGATTCTCCATTATGATGTGTGTACATTCACAGGCAAACTTGTCAATATTGTAAAACAATGGAACAATTAAGGATTTAAGGCAGTTCTTTTACACGGCAACAGATTCTTAACATTCACAGGCTGAAGAACTTTGAGATTGTGCTCTGTTCGTCATATCAATGGTGTCGGGAACATACCTATAACATGATTAATGGATCAAACAATTAGAATCCCTTTGAAGTAATATATAGGTGTAACAATGGAAAGAAATAAATTTAAAGATGTTCAAGGGTTCATCAAAATGGAGTGTGGAACTGAATAAATGCTCCCTCCATCGATAAAATATATGCTCCAAATACATTTAACATGGTTTGGTTGGGTGGAGCTGATAAAAAGGTAAATTAGTGGAACCATATACCATTGATAAGAGTAAGTAGATGGGGTCACATGGCTATCAAGGAAATGGAGCATTCTTTCAAGGACACCCATAAAAGAAATCCATATAGGGACGAAGGGAGTGGTCCGTTTCCATGCTCAAACATAATCAGACATTATGTCAAAAGAAAAAGGAAAAAAAAAAAAAAAAAAAAAAAAAACCATAATCAGACAATACAAGCCAAAAGGAAAATCATTTAATGGAAACTCACATTTCTTCTTCAGGTTCATTCTTTATGGCATTTTTAGCTATGCACATGAAAGCCTCTTCAACATTTGTACCATCTTTGGCTGAGGTTTCGAAATAAGGAATATTCCCCTTGCTCATGCACCAAGCTTTTGCCTTCTTTTCTGAGACCTGTTTTATTTGGAGATATACACGAGCTCATATGATTAATGGCAATGAAGACAGCAATTTATTTAGTGACCAAAAAAAATAAGGGTAGGAACAGCATACAAGAAACAAGTATTAACTCCTTTTGCATTGACCCAAAGACTTTAGACTAGTTCAACTTGATGTACATTATCATCATAAGAAATGATTCATTATAATGTCCAAAATCTCAAATTGCAGAAAAGCCATTTATTTTTAAGATTTAAGAAAATTTACCACTCTGCCGCTTCCACCATCAACATCTATCTTGTTCCCCAGCAAAATAAATGGGAAGTTATCTGGATCACTTGGGCTTGCCTATCACACAAAAAGAGTAAAACTCAGTGTAGTTACCTCCCTTGAAGTATTCAAGTATTTAGGAAAAACTTGAAAGAACACTTACCTGCAATAAAAACTCCTCCCTCCACCGATTGAGGTTCTCAAAAGACTTCGTGACATTAACATCATAAGTAAGAACACAACAATCTGCACCACGGTAAAAAGCAACACCTAGACTCTGAAACCTTTCCTGTCCAGCTGTATCCCAAATCTGCAATTCGGCCAAACAACATTCACCTTAGTTTAGAGTATCGCGGGACAAATTTTTCAGTATAGAACAGACAACAAGCAAACAGCTGTTGTAAGCAGACTCTGATGAGATGGATACACAGGATACATGAATTACAACATTTTTAGACCATCTTTCTCTACCATTTTCCATATGTTCTTTGTTTTACAGAGGGTACATCACAAGCTTGCTGATAGGTAAGCTACCGTTATGGCGTTATGCGTCTGAAAAAAATATATATCAACAACAAAGTCTCTACCGTCAACTGTTTTAAGTTAAATTTCATTATCTCATCCTATTTAGCAGAAGCCGCATCATAAATATGCTAATCAGAGCTCTAAACCCCTTTAGTACATTCAATCCATGGATACAGGGTGACAGTGTAAGGTCATTTTTATCTTGCTCAATGCCATAGGTAGAACAAAGTGATCACAATTCACCAATATGATAAGAAAAGGATCATTGGATCAATATCTAGATATAAGAACGAGAAAAAGCATAGAGAGAATCTCTTATTTTAAATATCTAAATGATCCAAAAGGAGGTTTCTGCACAGCTATAAAGCTACATTTGATGGGTGAAACTTAGTAAGCACAACACAATCATTCCCTCCAAATGTAGCTTATCATAAAAACCCAACACAATGGTTATGAGGGATGCAGTAACTTGTTTCCATCACCATATGAGTGGGGTTAGGAGAACAAGTGTCTACTCTAGGTCCACGAGACAGAAATGAAAGACGGATGACAACATAAAGACCACAGATGCAGTCTGTTGAATAATTAGTATTCGAGCCATTGGCTCACATCCTTCAGAATGTATTCAGATTTCTGTAGAATCGAACACATAACATGATTTTGGGATACCCTAAGTCCCAACTTCTTCATGCCAATGGAGGCAGACATGCTCATACATCAATAAACAAGCTGCATAAACTTATCATCTTTGCACTCTGAATTGAAGGCAAGGAAACTTCCTCAATTTAAATTTATTTTTTTTATTTAGGAAGAAAAGGTACCGAAAAATGCACAAGGTACCCCCGTGCTTTGAAACATGCATCATGTATCCCTAAAATTTGAAATAATCTACAAAGTCAGGCGAGTGAGGAGCAGATTATAAAGCTTCCGGCTTCATATAATGACACTTCTTCTGATAGAATCTAACCAAATTCCCAAATTCTAAGGGATCTCAACACTAAACATGCATTTAACCTACCACAGCAATTAAAGGCAAATTCACTAGCATAATCGAAGTAATTAACGAATGCAAACCGGGTAAAGGAAGAGTCATAAACACGATCATAAATTCATACCTGCAATGTGAAAAGCCTATCTTCAAATTGGAGTTCTTTAGTCAAGAAATCAGCTCCAATTGTTGCTTTATACTGATTACTGAACTTCTTATTAACAAATCTGAATTTTATCAAATTTAAGGCAAAACCCCAAATTTCCAATTCCAACTATTATACATTAAAAACACATGCCACAAAATTGATTAAGAAAGGTCAGCATTAAATTTAGAAAATGGGGCATGCAATAAAACCAAATCAAAAAGGGTAATCACTAGAATTTGCAAAAAATGGCACAAAAAAAAATGGTAAAAAAAAAAAAAAAAAAAAAAATTGAGGAAAGCATATTTCAATTCAAAGGATACTGATTCATAAGTGAAGTCTTCCCAACTCTGTAAAATCATCATCAAACATTCAAAAAGATTAAAAATTTAAAATCAATCCATGAAAATTCATCAAATTCCAAAAGTAAGTAAAAATCAAGGACAGAGAAAGAGAATTAAAATTACCCACTATCACCAAGGATGATGATTTTGAGGAGCTTTCGACGACGCGATGCCATTGACCTTGGATTTGAGTGAACCCCTTTTTGATTTTCTGTTAGAAAGGAGGAGAGAGAAAAAAGGGGAAATTGGGGGTATTGAGGAAGAAGGAAGTAGACGAAGAAAAGGAATATGCAAGCTAAGGGATTCGTTGTCTTGTTACAGGAACTATTGCAATTTGCAGCTGTAATTTTGCTGCTTAGCGACTAGTCTTTTTACGGAGTACATGTTTAAATCCGTATTTAAAAGTCTAATACATACTTGTACTCGTATTTGCTTATTTCAGAAATGATTAGAATGGACTATATTGTTTTCGAGTACCCAGATGATATTTTATTTTATAGATTAGTGTACAAGAATTAAAGTTTGGGATTGGTAATTTGGTATCTAAGACATGAGATTATCATTTCTTAAGTTTATTCAAACTAGATTAAATCAAATGGACTAACGCATAGCCTTTATATTACTACAGTACATTTTCTCTATTTTTTTGGCGTACTCTCCATTTAATATACTTTGACTTTTTATTTATTTAATATTTATATACAATTACTAATTGTCATTAAAGTTTTTTCAAATGAACCATAATATTAAAAAACTATAATTAAATGAAGGTAATCAATTGGACTAAAGCATAGCTTTTATAGTTTTTCAGCACCAAAAGTATACATTACTAGGGTCATATTACTCATAAAATGTTTGTTTGAAACCATGTACAACCACTAGTTGGTCACATAGTGGCTTTGAGTTGATAGAAGGAGGAACATATGTAACTAATTACAAAGTATATGACATTTTAAAGGCGGAGTAAATGATTTCAACCACCCAAATGGCCTCTCAAAGACTCGTGGGGTCCAAAAGCCACGAGATGCCTAATTGGTACCCAAAACCATCTCATTAATGCATTGGGCCACCTCTCGTTATCATGTCTTAAGATGCCTTTGCCTTTGTGTTGCCTTGGCGAGGCCTTGTTGCCTGAAGTAACCCTTCCCTTCCCTTTACCCTCTGTCAAACCAAGACCTGACCCTTAATTGTCAAAAATAGATGTTTATACAGATAAGTTGTCTTTATGTCTTATTCTTGTATTCATGCTTTCTGTGTCCACATGTAAAGTCTTTATCAATATTTTTTCCAAATGTAATAAATGCAAAACTTCCTCTATCCATATTTGAAGTTCAAAATCAATTTCCTAATTTAAATATTATAAAGCAAAAACTCCAACATTTACTTAGAATATTCATATTAACAATAAAACAAATCAACAAGGAAAAAAAATAAAATCAATTTTCTATAATAATTCTCAATGAACAAAAATAGTTACAATTGGGGAAAACATTTTTTTACAATTAAAGAATATGAAATGGTCAGCAGTCCAACTCACACATGATGAGTATGGCTAGCATGAAATTGTATTAGACATCGGGTAATAGGATCTTTTTTTCTTTTTTTCTTAACATAACCAGCCTCATCTCTCTCAATCCAGCATATGCAACTTAATAAAATGTGAATACTTGGAAAATTTCTTCAACAGCACCTGAACATACCATCAGTGAACTTAATAACGCGACTGCAAAATTGATTTCTTTAAGTCATCCTTTGTAGTAATTGATTTGCAAGCTAGAATCAGCTCGAGGAATTTAAGATCAATAATACGGAGTTACTTAACATGTGCCTTATTTCTCTGCTCCTCTTCAGTATCCAATTCTCGAGTAGTCTGTTCTTCGCTACTTGAACCAGTCACATACAATCCATACTCGCTTGTTGTTCCATCATACTCACTGCTAACAAATTCTGTTGAGTCCCCTTTGGAACCTTTCTTGTATTGACTACCACTATTTTCTGAAGCAGTTTCATATCTATGGAGCATACTACGGCCAGGTGTTATTCCTTCAGTTAAATCAGTAAGGGACAAATTCCCTTCAAGAGCGCGAACTACCTGCTCATTTCCATAGTTCAAGAACAGCATCAGAAAAACAAGACAGATAAGTTGGCATATTTGTAATCAAAGGGAAAACAGATGCATAAGCCCATAGTATGCCTTCTTATTATCTGATCAGTAAAATATGAAGAATGTGCTCATTGAAACAGATTGACAGGGGAACTAATATCCTATTATTATCTGTTCAGTTAGATAAGAAGAATGAGCTTCAGATTGCCTTCTGATTTTATACATTTTCAATCATGCATGTGAGTTGAGTACCTGACTCATCAGTGGTCTACTACGTGCTGACTTTCGAACACATGTACCAGCACAAGTCAACATACGAGCCATCTCACTATGCTTGTAACTAAATTGCAAGCGTGGATCAACAAGTTGATTGAAGTTCTCATCCTCCATAGCAGTTGTGAGTAAAGGTCTCGCCTGCAAAAAGCCAGCAGAATGCTAATTTATTTACTTTTCTGAGAATCTTTTAAGCTGTAGCTTCTCAGCTTGATTGAATCCAAATGTATAATCTAGAACTATTATGATTTCTTGAAGTTGTATAAAATCATACAGTATATAGATAAGAGGTGGAACCGTGAAAGAAAAAAACTTTACCCATTCCACTAGATTATACTGCTTTTGTGTTTTGTCAACTGGTCTACGTCCAGTAATCAATTCCAGAAGCATGACACCGAAGGAATAAACATCAGACTTCTCCGTGAGTCTCCCAGATGAAGCATACTCTGGAGCCAAGTATCTGTAAGCATGATATAGAGTGAAACATCAGCATAATGAGTGTTAAATTAATACTTTATTAGTTTATTAGATTTGAATATATCTTTGGATGAAATACATATAGTACAATAGACCATGAAGAAGGGATCAGATTTTTTTACCCCAAGGTTCCCATAACTCGAGTGGTAACATGTGTATATTCTTCAGGTGTAAGCTTTGCAAGTCCAAAATCTGCAACCTGCAAAACACAAGCTTGACATTTACATTGTAGAAAATGATTTCTAACATATTAAAAGATCTCATATACTCCAATAGATATTAAAGAGTTGGGAAGGGAGAAAAATGATGAATACTATGAACAAATCAATAAATCAATAGCAACAATAATCAAACATGATCAGAAAGTCACCTTGGCTTGATATTTGTTGTCTATGAGTATATTAGCAGCTTTAATATCACGATGTATAATTCTTGGTTGGCCTACATTATAGTGACCGGAACATGCATTAGATTCACACCCATACACATGTATCAGGAAATCACCAAAATTGGTTCCTGGCCTTGAAGTCATAATGACAGCAGTTAAAGAGTACTTACAATCTTCATGCAGATATGCTAATCCTTTTGCAGCCCCCACAGCTACCTTTAGTCTCGTGGGCCAATCCATTGTAGGCTGATCCTTACCTGCAACATGATTATTCCATCAGATGGAACCAGAATAGATACATTCTTGAAAAATTAACAAAATTAAAACAATGATTAAGTAAAGGTAAACATGATCTAACCATGAAGGTGGAACTCCAGAGTCTTGTTCGTAACAAATTCATAAACAAGAAATCTTTTCGAGCCAGTGATGCAGAAACCCACTAAGTTAACAAGATGCCTGTGATGCACTCGGCTAATGATTTCAACTTCTGCCGCGAATTCACGCTCTCCTTGACCACTATTAGATCTAAGAGACTTAACAGCAATTGCTTTCCCAGTAGGAAGAAGTCCTTTGTGAACAGACCCAAAACCACCTTCTCCCAAGTAATTATCTTCTGAGAAGCTATTTGTTGCCATTGCAAGATCATTGTAAGTAAACATGGTCTGTGAAGAGGCATATGATAAAGCTGGAGATGGAGGTGGGATTAAGCTTCCACTGCCAGATAAATTGGACTGCCCTGAGTTCGAGTAAGCTGGAACTTGAGCTGCTGGAGAACGCCGAGATGGTTGTGGAGGCAATGGGTTGTTGCCATTGCTTCCCATAGAAGACTGTGAAGGGATATGTGATACAGCTGAAGCGGGAGGAGTATATAAATCCTTATGATGTTCAGCCCTTCTAGGTGGATTATGGTGTTGCTGCCGTTGTTGAGCTGGTTCAACATGCTGCTGGTTACCTAACAAGCATTTCATCTATTTAGGCTTTTACAAAATCTAATGACAAAAGGATTATTACATGTTTTGGTAAAATGATAAACACAGAAGACAGAGAGTAAAAGATTTAAATGGTTTTTTTCACTTCATATATATTGACTAAATATCATCATATCTAATGGAATTCCTAAATACCATGAATGTGTAAATTCTAAGAAACTGTGGCATTTCTTAAGCACTTGTATTCATTTTACTTAATTCCTAAGCATAAATTATCCAAATCATCATTCAGATAAAAGCATAAAACCCATTCATTTATGTAAAAAAAAACAAGGGCAGGATCATATATACAAACACCAAGATAAAACAAAATACTAAATTCTGCAGGATAGGGTTATATATACCTCTAATAGCTCCAGGAGGATTTTCTACAGAGATACTGTGAGTCGGTCTCCTCCTCCTATCTCCACCTTTTCCCCGACAGAGCACGCAGCACAACCAAATCAAGAGTATCAGTACTATTAAAAGTCCTACAGCAATACATGCTACAACTACAGTAGATATATTTGCTCCTAGAATGTTAATGCTCATAATGACCTCTAAAGAAGCAAAACTTTAAATCTATAGAGAAAGTATAGCCTGATCGTCTCTAATCCTAATGTAACAGAGCAATAATCTGAAAATCGAGAACCAGAACAGAAGAAATAGAGGCTAAGAATAGAATGTGTGGATAATTCAATTTTGTAGGTTTAACTTCAGATAGATGTGCTCAAAGATGATGAGATTCAACCGTTGTTGCCTTGAATGGTATAATGAGGGCATGTTTGGCTATGATGTAATGCAAAACTTTGAATGTCAAACCAAGACCAAGTAGTCGACACACTAATAGCAAGTCATGTATGCAAGGAATGAAGAAGTCAATGTAAATAATCTTAAAATAGACATCAAAAATTCAGTTTTTATAGGTGCACAATCACAAGTAAACAAACTATAGGCAAAATTCACTAATCCAAACTCAAACTCATTATAAAATATCATCATCCTACGAATTAATTAGGAGCAAGTTGATGGTTTACTTCGGCTAATTGCTGTTAATGATCTGGAGGTATGGTGTACTTGGTCTTTTTCCAACCATCAGCTGTACAATCAAGTCAAATTATTCAACTGTGTATTCTGGCTAAAAAGCATATACAAAGTATAATGTTCAGAGGAAGTGAAAAGAAATCAGTTATTCAACTTGCTATATACGGAGTACTTCCTCTGTTGTTCATACATGTAATGTTTTAACTTTCACGTTTTCTAATGCATTACTTTGGCTATTAATATCATTACATTATACATGAAGTACAAAAAATTTATAAATTTTGAGAATACAATTGAGATTAATCAAACAGCATATATACATAACATCAATTATCAATACAAAGTATATAGTAAAATAAAGCAATCAATTTTAATGTAGTACAGAGTATATGAACTGCAAAAAGTCAAAACATCATGTATTGAGGAAAGGACAATGTGTTACTCGTCAGCTATGTGATATCCGGAATTCGTGGTCTCCAACTCTCCATTCATGCATTTCATATCTTGTACTCCGTACAATATGTCAAAGCAACATAATCAACCTCTACCAACAGCATAAATTAATTCAGAAAGATTACAAATACCCCTTTTCAATCTGGTATAGAGTTGATTAAGTAAAGATTCTATTTGCCATAGGGCAGTTTGACTTATTAAACAATACAAGATGCATTATTAAAGCACTAACTATGTTCATCAACTAGACGATTTACTAATATTATAAAGCAACAACTAACCAGAACGACGACGAAGACGACGACAACAACAACAACTAGGGCCATTGAACATTCCTCAATTGGTAAGTGAGAGGTTATTGCCAAGGGACTTGAATAGTTGAATAGACTCATAGAGATACCCACATTGAAATATGATTGCAATCATATTTTAATTGTCACATTGCCTAAACCCATCATAATCATGATTACTACTAAAGTTTTTTCTGACATTCCAAGTTAATATGAATTATATATGATTGCAAATCATACATGTTTTCCTACTATATCCAAAATGTGGAAGTTTAATTTATTTACACCTATCTACCAATATCATAATCGATGAAAAGCATTAACAAAATAATCAAATTTCATAGTGAGCTCTAGGATATTAGATAGTACTCCGTATTTGTTAAGATGATTGAAAACAGAACAAATAAAACTTACCTTCCAATTAATTTGACTGCCTTACAGTTTTGTCAATTTGCTTCTATGGCTGCTTGATCCTTTCAACTTTTTACCAATCCATCAGAGTCGAAAAACCCTCCTTCTACTGATGTGGGCCCTTACCTAACAATCAAGCTCAAGTCAATCGAATATAAGAATTTCTTAGGAAGTTCACTAATTTGTTTGATTGATCATAGGAAGTAATGCAAGAGTCGAAATTCCGAGGTATATTCATTGTCATTCGCTTATTTGGCAAAGATGAATATATGATACATTCGGAAGTATAGTACTCGGGATTTGAAGCTATTGAAGGTGACTCGTAATGTACGAGGAGGATGAAGTAGTTATAATTTAAATTTATTTCTTAGTTTAGATATTGGGTAATTAGGTTCTACTTGAACTGACTAATACTCCAGCTTTTTTTTGGTTAGTAATTCATCTTTAAACCTTTAGTTCTTGTTAGATTGATTAATTAGTATCAAGGCATGAATGAAATGATCATTTCAAAGAATAAACAAAGTTAGGAATCAACTCTGGAACGAAATAGGGGCTTAATACTGGACTGTGAATTTACCAAATCAGGATCTACATATGGTATTTCACACTCATTAATACAAACTCAAACTATGAGATTAGGGTAATTTCATTTAGTAAAATCTTGGGACTCCAAATTCATGTTAAATTCATCACTAAACAGAAGCTGCCCGGCATTGTCCATGAATTTTCATGGTGGGCAATAGTAAGTACAAATTACAGGTTGAATAAATAAACAAATAGATAGATACATCAATGGCCAATGGGGCAAGTTGGAAAAAAAATATATATACTCGTATTCGAATCAAAATCATGTTAAAAAAAATCTCTCAGGATAAAAGTGGTCAGTAACCTCCATTCAGGCATGTCTTTTTGAATGACGCTGCATCTCACTGCTTGATATTCCACCATCACTGAACTCACTTCGTGTCCTATTAAACTCGTTAGTACCATACTCTTCACTTAGATATACCAGCTTCCTGAACTTCTTATCATCTTCTACTCCACTATCCATGTCAGCAGAATCAAGAGATGAGCTAAATCCTGGCTTAACACCGTCATTGAGATCAGATAGTGAGAGATTTCCTTCAAGTGCTCGAACAACCTGTTCAAAAATGACATAATGAACACCATGAGAATCTATTGATAAGGCAGCATGAGGAACAGCATACCTATTAAAGTTAGCAAAATGAGGAGTGCATTTCTGGTAAGAGAAAAACTCCAATGTGGCAATATGAAAGAGAAAGCTCCAATTAATGTGGCAATATGAAAGACAAAACTCCAATGTGGTTCGCAGAAGTTGATCAAATCTTGGAACTTGGGAGTAGTGATTGCTTTATACATATTAAGAGCACTCAAATTCAGTTGATTCAAGAAAGTTGCACTTCATGACGATTAGACTTTTGTTCAAGTGAAGTATACTTTATTATATTACTTATTTTTAGGAAAATTTTGAACATAATTGATGACTGCTGATGAAACCAGTAAGTTCAATAAGTTAAAGAGTATTTGTGAAAATTTCCGGTGAAAGGAACATGGCCTTGAAAACATCTTTGTTAAACTGACTTATTATACAATAGCGTTGGAATGATTAATATATATAAACCTTCCACCGACTTCAAATTCAGGAAAGCAAATTCCTTATTTTTTTTAAATTATTGGTGCCCGCTATCTACACTATCAAAACAATCATTGTTCTGCGCCAACGTTTTTAATTGCACCTTAAAGCATATTGTTCTCAAAAGAAATATATGAAACCGTCAAATTATGACAGAACATAGAGGTCTACTTCAAATGGCAACACAGTTTTATGGAGGTGAGAGTCTCTCAGCTAGCATCCCTCCCCATCATCTCACATAATAGAAGTCACTCTAGTATCAAGATATCCCTTCTTCAGGACAGTCTTTGAAAAACAATTATTTGGAGTAATGTTGCTTCTATATATTGTCTCTCTTTTGCTCACAAGTCAAATCCATAAAATATCAAGCACACAAATAATTAGATACATGGTTAATTATTTCATCTCTTTTAATTCAGTTGGATACTGTTAATCTAATCCATTAAAGCACCTTTAATTGGACTTCAAAGTAAACCGAATAGCCTATTTACATTTGTTGAGAATATCCTAGAGTTACATAGTAAAATGTTACCTGGCTCATTCGTGGTCTGCGTTTTGCAGAATGACGTACACAAGAAGCAGCACAAGTAATCATGGAGCCCATTTCTTCATAGTCATAATTGTTTCCTAGCCGTGAATCAACTAATGGATCAAAGTTTCCATCTTGCACAGCTTTTGAAAGTAGTGGTCTAGACTGTAATGGAAATAAAATGAGTTTAGCTTTCTAATGATCATGTTGCTAGGTATGATGAATCTGTTTCCAGATATGTATATTGAATATTACCCAGTCCACCAAGCTGTCCTCCATCTCAGAATTTGATGAGTAGTCAACTGGGCGGCGACCTGTAATTAATTCCAAGAGCAATACTCCGAAAGAGAAAACATCACTCTTCTCAGTGAGCTTTCCTGAGTTAGCATACTCTGGAGCCAGGTACCTACACGTATTAAAGAGAAAAGAAAATGAAGCCACTATGTTAGGTTCCTCCTATTGTTACACTGTTCACTCTAATCAAACAATGTACAAAAAGATCACACTCAAGTAAACATTAGAATGATATGATCAAGTCACCTAAACCCAACCTCAGTAAATTAACATTAGGTAATAAAAGACCAACAAATCACTTATATCAACTAGATAACAATCAGACAAAGAAATTATACAAAAATTGATAAAACGTTAGCCATTACCCAAAAGTTCCCATAACTCGGGTGGATACATGAGTATTAGCATCAGAAGTAAACTTTGCCAGTCCAAAATCAGCAACCTGAATGAGGGGAAAAAAAAAAATCAATAAATCTAAGAGGAGCCTGAGTAGCTGACTAGCTTTAGAATGAAGTCAGTTTTATCTTATACAGAAACAAGTCAAGGTCTATTTATCATTAAGGCAATGACATTGAGTCATTGGCAAAACCTTCTTGCCCTTCTAAAATAAAGGAACAACATCATCTAAGGCAAGAAAATAAAAAATTAACATGGAGTGAAGACTAAACCCTAGTAACCAATTATAAGCTTACCAATGCCTCAAACTTGAAATCCAGAAGGATATTAGCTGCTTTAATATCCCTATGAATTATTTTAGGATGACCTGCAGATGTAAGCACATATTCAGATAGTAGTTCAAAAAAAATCAGATAATTAATGGGTACAGCCAGGGGTTGGTAAGAAGAAAGGCTTACAGTCCTCGTGCAGATATGCCAATCCTTTTGCAGAACCAATAGCAATCTTCAGCCTTGTAGGCCAATCCATAACAGGTTGTCCCTTTCCTGCAATACAATATTACTTATTAGATTGAAGAACTGCTCTTGAGAAAAAGGACCTAAAAAACTACTTGAGTGTCATATATTGTTGATGATTACATATGTTTAAAAGGGAAGCCCAAAAAGGATAATATTCAAATCATTGTGACCAAGCATCCATATAAGGGTCTTCAGAGGTAGTAAAGTGTCAGAAAGAGTGACAAACTAACCATGCAAATGGAACTCCATGGTTTTATTTGGAAGAAATTCATAAACCAGCAATTTCTGGGGACCAGTGACACAGTATCCAACCAATGACACAAGATGTTTGTGGTGCACTCGGCTAATAGTCTCCACTTCAGCCTGAAATTCACGCTCTCCCTGCCCACTATCAGCTTTGAGTGATTTGACAGCTACTATTTTCCCATTTGGAAGGATTCCTTTATGGACATATCCAAAACCACCTTGTCCAAGGAGATTTTTGCTCGCAAAGCCATCGGTAGCAACAGAAAGCTCTTCATAAGAAAAGGAACTCGATGAATTTCCTAACACCATGCCCTGCGAAGATGGTGGAATTGAGTTCTCAGGCCCAGAACTGGGAGACCAGAAAGATCCACTGCCGTTTGTAGAAATTGGTTGAGCTGTTGAAGAATTCGATCTCGATGGTACAGCAGCCAGTGTTATAGAAGATGGCTTGGACATCGAATAATGTTCAGTTGACTGGGGATTACTATGTTGCCCAGGTTGTGCTGGCCCTTGATAAAATCCATCTATCAAATATATATGTATAATATACAATAAAATCAGCAAGAGTAGCACAATAAAATTTTCAGTCTTAATCCTCTTCCTGGAAGAGTATAAGCATAGGTTTCAATGCAACTATTGATGTGAGAAAAAGAAGTAAATGGTTGCTAAGAAACGTACAACAATCTTTCCAACAAGTAGTAAATTATTGTAAAGTTAATCAAGACGTAAGTGAATCAAGAGAAACATGCCATTTTAACTATATGTTGGCTTTTTTCCCATACTATTTTTTAACACCCCAATCCTACAACTTATTTTGTAATATCATGAAGATGGAATAATAGCATGTGAAATACAAAACTTTTTAACTCATTGAGATTAATCAACTTTTTTTTTTTCTTCAAATTTAGCAGTAAATAGGAGGAAAAATCACTCTTACATTGTAAAGGCCTACAAAAGAATAAATGATCTTAAGCTATTAAATACGAAAAGAGGTTTCTTTTATCTATATTAAGGAACTGCAGAAGACCTACTTAAGTTTCTGTTGGGATAAAAAAAATTCCAATCAAAATAATTGCGTATTATTAAAATGAACTGCAGAACTCATATAGAACTGAAAAGATAGGATACAATCGATATATACATTTTTGAAACATTCTATACTATTTTGAAACCTTTGTCATGGAGCTCATATGATATTGCAGAATTTTCATTACTCTAGTTCAAATGCTTAACTAAAGTCTCAATTCAGAATTTCACCCCCAATAATAATAAAACAGCAAGGACGACCTTAGCCAATGACAAACCATAAGAATCGACAATCCAATAAATATTATTAGGAATTATCAAGATTCGAAAGAGGAATAAGGCGTACTGTAAGATTTGTAACCATATAATATAGACACAAACCTGTAGGTAAGTAATATCCCTCTCCTCCATGTGAATCCTGCCTTTTCTTCCTCCTAGCAAAGAGCATCCACAGCAGGCCAAACACAGCCAGTACTATCACACCCCCTATTGCGACACCTACAATAAGACCAGTTTGTCTATGGGTTGATGAGCTAGGTGGAGGAGGAATAGCTGGTGAAGACGGTGGAGGCTTTGATGGATTCAAACTAGGAGATGGAGGGCTTTGAGATATAATTGGGGGAGACAGGGATGGAGTTTCAGGTGTTGATGATGGAGGTGGGCTAAAAATTGGAGTTGGTGGTGTAATTGGGGAAGGTGCAGTGCTTGTAGGTGGGGGAGGGGGAGGAGAAGGGCTTGGAGGTGGAGGTGACGGGCTTGGAGTTAGAGCTGGTGGTGGAGGTGACGGACTTGGAGTTGGAGGTGACGGGCTTGGAGTTGGAGTTGGAGTTGGAGGTGGAGGTGATGGACTAGGAGTTGGAGGTGGAGGTGACGGACTAGGAGTTGGAGGTGGAGGTGACGGACTAGGAGTTGGAGGTGGAGGTGACGGGCTTGGAGTTGGAGGTGGAGGTGATGGACTTGGAGGTGGAGGCTGGGGAGCTGGGGTAGGAGGTGTAGGAGGCGGAGTTTGTGGTGGGGTTGGAAGAGGAGGGGATGGAATTGGAGTTGGAGGGACCTCCGGAGCAACTGGTGGTTGGACGTCCGGAACTGGTGGTGGGACGTCCGGAACTGGTGGTGGGACGTCCGGAACTGGTGGTGGGACGTCCGGAACTGGTGGTGGGACGTCCGGAACTGGTGGTGGGACGTCCGGAACATCTACAGGCGGGGGTGGTGGGTCAACAGGTGGAGGTGTTGGCGGGGCTTCGATAATAGCTGGTGTTGGCGATGACATTTCTTAATCTAATCAAAACTATCTTGTTCCAGCAATGTCAAACAGGAAAAAGAAGAGAAGAGAATGAAACACCTTTGCCTTCCTCTTGAATAGAGAACAATGAATCAATTTGATTCTCTTACAGTTTTTTCAAACATCAGCATCATTATGCAGGCTTCCCCCTTATTTTCCAATTCCCAGACACTTATTGTATAAATTAATCAACTATTTACTTAGACATACCATCTCAGTAACCAAAACGTGCTCACTATGTTATATCTGAACAAGTCCTAGTGTCTTACCCATATCATTAAACAAATAAAAACCTCAAAACATCCTTGCATGTCATGAATTAGCTAGCTAGATAAAGCTGTTTCCACACCTTCAATTAACATTCAAGACCAAGTCACCCGATCAAGCCACCGTCTTCGAACGGCCGAGTTTTATTTATTCATACACATGTAAATATACAATAATAAAACCAAAAACCCCAGATCATAAATTGAATAAATCACAATTATTCTGGATGTTTACTAAACTCCTGAAATAATTAGTCTGGCAACTCGGAAGTCAACTAGAATATCAATTCAACTCCCCATTTTTTATGATTTCTTCTTCATCTCTCTCTCTTCTATAATCATTACCAACTCAAATTCATACAAGTAATAAAATTAAGAAATCAAAACTATATCATATATTCGTGCCCTCCAGTATATCAATAGTGACTCCCATGACTATACCAACCCTAATTCATGTTGGAATAACTTAAATTCGAATAATCGTATAGAAATCAAATAAATGCCTGACAAATTCAAATTGCGGAATCTGATTATTATTATTATTATCATACCACCCCAAATTCATATTGAAATAGCTTAAAATAAACAATGATATTAAATCGAAGCATATAATATATGAAGGAAAAAAAAAATAGCGTAAATGTGCAAGCATAATCAATCAATTCTAGGTTTAAATTATACCAGCTTACCTTCTTCAATTGCTGCCTCAAGCGGTCAATCCCTAATTGAATCTCTCTCTCCTCGCAATGCCAATTGCTCGCTCCATCGGAATCGGTGATTTCATCTGGTGATTCTATTAAGGTGATGTTCATGTTGATGTAGCAGAGTAGGAGAGAGAAAATTGTCGAGGAAATTTGGCGGTTTTTTTCCAGAAAGAAGAGGGAAAGTGTGGAAGTTGGCTAGTTGCAACATCAACGGTATAGTGTTGCGGTGAGTTTGGTTAGTGTCCTGCTATTTGGTCATTTATAAGTTTTTATCCCCATTTTCGCCCCACCACCCGCCAAATTAGGACCCATCTCCGCCCTACTGATTCACCCCATTGACATCCCTACTCGTTTAGCCTTAATTTCATCATTTGCTTACACCTTAATTGAGTTTATTAGCTTTGATTAATCCTGATTAGTTTGAATGCACTTAGGTTAGTTGCTTAGTTCAATATTATATTGTCACTTCTCAATTCATTGCTTTTAAAGCACTTGCATAGTTGTTACCTACTTATCCAAACAAAACTACATACATCAATAATTATAGACATAACTTAAACAAGTGCAAATTGAGAAAGATGAGACTTTTTACCAAGTACATTCAACTACATCTACTTAATTAATTGTACATGTTCTAATAAACGCAATAAGAGAACAAGTCTTGAATAAGATCGATTTATAATCGTGTGTGAAAAGGTGTTGTTCAAAGAGTAAGTCACTCCAACAATAGTTATTGTCCAAAAATAAATAAATTCAAGCCCTTAATAGTCAAGATAATGACTAATGAGTAATGACTTAATGAGGTATGTTTAATTGAAATTGATGGGCTAATTAAAACAACTGCCATTTAGGGCTTAGGCAATCGCTCAGAAAACCCCATGGCCTAGAAGTCTAGAACTCTAGACTAGAAAACCACCATTATTAATGTTTATAAGACTGAAGTATGGGCTTTGGTTCAATGATTTAAGGAGTGTGGCCGTATGGGCTATTAAAGTTGTAACCATACTTGAAGGAATTTGCCGAGTACATGTCTACATAGTCTTTTTGGTTTATCAATTACTTCCTCCATTAGTCAAACTGTTGCAACTAAAACAGTTGCATACGAATCACAATATCAATGTTAAGGCTAAGGCATCAAATTTCTATGAGAATACGACTCAATGTGAATGTAACCGTGTTAATGGCCTCAAGGGGTCTTGTTTGCATGTGGATGTCAAATTAGATAGTTGGTCAAAGCTTAGGTCCGTTTTGGATGGTATTCAAAATTTGAAATCAAAGTCCGCTTGTATTATTTACCTTTAATGAAACTTCTCATGGTGTTCATGATCGTTACAATGGCCACTGAAAACAATGTCATATGAAGATGTCATAGTAATATTCACAATTGAGCTCAACGAAACCAAAATCATTATACAAAAGAATTGCCCAATATGTAGTATGTTCTCTCTCTGTAAAAGCAATAGTAAATACATTGAGGTGAAAACCAATAATTCCACTGCAAGGTAAAAGAATGCCAAAAAAAAACGAAAAAATTGTGTTAGAATCACGTCACTCGCAATCTAATATATAAAACAATTAATTTTCCTTTTCACATCAGGGTTTTTCTTTACAGGAAGAAATGATGCAAGAATCTTTGCATCAAGAGCTTCCACTAAAACCTCTACTATCTCCTTTCATCTTTCCCATCTCCATCTCTCGAGTAGTTGGGCGGCTTTGACCTTCGCTGAAACCTTTACTATCTCCTTTCATCTCTCGGGTCGTTTGGCGACTTTGGGCTTCACTACTTGAACCAGATGGGTACATGCCATACTCGCTGGTTGTCCCACCATACTCGCTGCTGCCATACTCGGTGCTTTGAAGAGCCATCTGTCTGAATTTCTTCATGTCATCCTTGTATTGGGAGGTATCATAATCTGAGCTTCCGTAGGAGCTGTAGATTGAACTGTGTCCAGGTCTTATTCCTTCATTTAGATCTGATAGAGACACTTCTCCTTCCAAAGCTCTAACAACCTGCTCATGTCAGGTAAAAATTATTAATCAGAATCATCATGCCCTACTTTTTATGAGGACAAAGAACGAGCTCAATTTTTATTTTATCTTTTGAAAAAAAAATTACGATAGAATTATGTGTATAAAACAAGAAGCCCAGCAAATGTATGGTATTGCTTACAAAATGCCAATTAATTATGTCAACAGAGGAACTCAACAATTACAGTTTGATAATGTCAAGTTATGTTTCCCACTTGCTTACAATTTGCTTTCAAGCCCATTCAGTACAAACTCTACAAGCAACTGTCATGAATCATTCATACTCACAATCCACATACATTAAGTAATGCGAAAAGTCTACCAAATCATCAAATGCACTCTAGAAGTCTTTGTCCTTGAGGATTACTCATGTTATTATCCCCTTTTGGTAAGGTGGAGAGCTGCTGTCTGCCTGTCTAGAATACTAAGTATCCATAATCTTGCCCAAATGTCAAGTTCACAGAATTTGTGAATTTTAAAATTTTCATTGCCAGATTAATCAATAACTAATGCAAAGGCGTAAAGTATTGCATGTCAGCACTTGGCAGCAATACCAGGTCGCAAGATGTGGGTAATAATAAATTAAACGATGGATCTGAGATATGTTCCTAGATTAGGTCAATAAGGATTCATCTCCTAAATAGTTTAACAAATAGTCTAACATAAAACTCTAAATAGAAATCATCTCCTAAACAATTTGAATTGAAGATTAGGTCACCAATTCAGCAGTCTCATCAAGCTCATTAATTGCCTTAGTTCCAATTTTTTTAACAAGTCTTTCTATATAAAATGCACGGCTTCTCAAAACTTTGCATGTAAAATTTAGTTGCCTTCCGTTGAAGAGTATTATCTGTTTACCTGGCTCATTCGAGGTCGGCGTCGTGCCGAGTGACGGACAGAAGCAGCAGCACAGGCGACCATGCGGGCCATTTCATTGGGGTTATAATTGTTTTGCAGATGCGGATCAACAAGAGAATCAAAGTTATTTTCTTCCAGAGCTCTTGTCAGCAAAGGTCTTGCCTGCAGACAACAGATAAGGCTTATTACTTCTCTGATCTATCTCATCAATTTCATAGGCAACAACAGTTTCATAGGTAACAAGATGAATCCAGTAAGAAGCTCAATGTATGGAGAAACTGCATACCCAATCAACTAAACTGTCATCCATGTAAGCATTTGTAGGGTCAACAGGCCGTCGCCCAGTAATCAATTCCAGAAGCATTACTCCAAAGGAGAAAACATCAGATTTATCTGTAAGTTTCCCACTTGAAGCGTACTCAGGGGCCAGGTATCTGAAAATGACATACATACACGAAGCCCAGTAAGCACTTGTTCCAACTTGATGCAATGACGAGTCAGAGAATTCAACATTTAGTACATGCATACACAAGGATATGAAAGGAATTGTGCAATGCAATATTCCATCCTTAAATAATTTACTAGCAGTGGTATCTACAAAGAGCAGAAGATGCAAGGATGTAAGTATAACATACCCAAAGGTTCCCATCACACGAGTGGATATATGAGTATTAACATCTGAAGATAACTTTGCCAGTCCAAAATCTGCAACCTGAATAAATGAAAGATAGAGCATAGTAAGTAAAATTCATGATAACAAAAATTTAAATAACAATTTGTGATTAAATTGCAGAAGTTTTTCCGAGCAGGGAAAAATCGAGTGAGCTCTGGAGTAGTGACTACAGGTATGCTAATGCTCGGAGAAGAGAGTATTGGTCAAGTGGAAAATCAACCCAATGGCCAAATTGAATTATTAATAATGCAAACTCACCATTGCCTCGAACTTGTTATCCAGAAGAATATTAGCAGCTTTAATATCCCGATGAATAATTTTCGGATGGCCTACAGAAACAGACAGCATAGAATCAATAAACTTTGTAGTTGACTGTCAGCACTGGTACACAAGGAAAAAGCTATTGATACAAGATAACTCACAATCCTCGTGCAAATATGCCAACCCCTTTGCAGCTCCAAGGGCAATCCTCAGTCTTGTAGGCCATTCCATGGTAGGCTGTCCTTTACCTGCAATGAGACAATTTGAAATTTCAATCAGATCAATGCCAATCATTAATTATAAGCATAGAAGCCAAAAGAAGTGTTATACCAATGCTGGCAGTGAGTACAATTAAAGAGAGACAATGCAGACACATTAAAGCAGAGAACTAAAGGAAATAAGCTTACCATGAAGATGGAACTCCATGGTACCGTTTGGTACGAACTCGTAAACCAGCAACCTATGTGCACCAGTAATGCAATATCCAACCAAAGAAACAAGATGTTTGTGATGGACTCGGCTGATGATTTCAACTTCTGCCTGGAATTCGCGCTCTCCCTGTCCACTACCAGCTTTAAGAGACTTAACAGCAACCTCCTTACCATTAGGAAGGATACCCTTGTGGACATACCCAAAACCACCTTGACCCAGGAGGTTGTCCTCGGAGAACCCATTAGTAGCCATTGCCAACTCCTCATAAGAGAAGGGACTCTTTACAAACCCGAGTGAAAGTCCAGGGGAAGGCGGTGGAAGTGGGTATTCAGACCCGAAGCTGGATCCTGAACCTCCACCACTACTCATAAACGGTGCAGGCGGTGGCGGTGGCGGTGGGGGTTGGGGAGAAGGAGGTCTAGGCGGCCGTTGCGGGGCCGCAGGCGGTGGAGGGGGTTTCGGCACCTGATAATGCTCAACTGGTGGAGGATAATTCTGCTGCCACTGCTGTGCTTGAACAGCATATGGACCATCTAACATTAACAACACAACATCACAATAAAAAAACAACACCATAAATGCACCTAAAGATCATACCAAATCATAAAACTTAATCTAGGAAAAAACAATAAACATGCATTTACATACAAACACTCAAAATCAATACATCCAGATCTAATCCAATCCAATCTACAAACATTACCATATTCCCCAAATCAAAAACCAAATAAACACCCTTCAAAATCAAATGAATTAAACTCAAACTACACCCAAAATAGAAATGTTCGTCAAAAGATCCAATCAAAGAATTCAACCAAATACAACCCAAATTAAATCAAATTAAACAAAACAAACCAAGAAATCAAAGAAATAATACCTTTAGGACCAATGGGAGCATGAGGAGGTGGAGGAGGAATATAATAACCTTCACCACCATATTCATCTCTTCTTCTCTTCTTCTTCTTTTTAGCACAACACACACAAATTATACTCAAAATCACCAGTACCACCACTCCTGCAATTGCTATCCCTACTACCGTCCCCGTCGATATCCCATTACCCCCACCAGAATCCGAACCCGAACCCGAACTTGAGCCCGGTGATGAGCCCGAAGAAGGAGTTGATCCCGATGTAGAAGACCGCGAAGGAGGTGAAGGTGACCCACCACCAGAAGGCGAAGTAGGAGACGACCTGCCACCGCCACCGCCGGAAGGAGGTGAAGGAGGAGAAGGGGTTTCACCGGGGGGAGCAGGGGGTGAAGGGGTATCAGTAGGGGGAGCAGGAGACGACGTCGTAGGAGGAGGAGAAGTCGGCGACGTCGGAGGTGGAGAAGTCGCCGGAGTTGACGACGACGGAGGAGGAGAAGTCGCCGGAGTAGACGGCGGAGGAGCAGGAGGAGAAGGGGTAGGCGTAGTAGTAGGAGGAGGAGCGGCGGTTGGTGGCGGAGTAGTGGAAGGTGCCGGCGGAGGAGTGGTGGTGTTAGTGACGGGAGGAGACGTCGCCGGCGCCGGCGACGACATTGTAGAAGAAGAGTTTAGTAGAGAGAGAGAAAAGTGGAAGAAGAGAGAGAAAATGAGAATTTGAGTTTAAGTTGCTGAGTGTGTTGCTTTTACAGAGGAGAGAGAGGGTGGGGAGGGTTTTTCACACTGCACATGGGAGGACTGAGGAGAGAGGAAATAAATAAAATGTGGGACCCACACGGTGGCCCACGCATATATTTTCCGGTTTTCACTCTAGTAATATAGTTTAGCCTAATTTCTTTGTTGATTATAGATGTGGTAATAATAGTTGTACAACTTACACTGCCGTGTTTTTTTGTTTTCTCATTGTTCAACGCGTTTAAGCGGAAATTTTCATTTTATTGATTTGATGATCTTTTCTTTCTTTGATTTATTTTGTTATCTTATCCGGTGTTATAATTGATGGATCCATTTCATACTATAGAAATATTGGTGATGTTGTATGTTAGTTGTAATTAAGGCCTATTTTAGTTCAACTTATTTTTATTTTTTCAGAAAAAATAACTTCAGATCATATTATATAATTGTTTTTTGTACAATTTTTTATTGTTAAATATCTTTAATTTCGTAATGAAAAAAATTATGAAAATTACATATTAATGAAATACACATTATTACGAATCTAACAAGATCCCACTTGGTATATTTTTTCCTTACAAATTAGATAAGTTCAAATAAGCAAAAATAAGATGAATTAAACACGGTCTAAGTTGAAACTTATTTGGTGCATTCTATTGTTATCAATCAATTGTAATTAAGCCATCCTTAAATTCATAATGGTGTTGGTGCGTACATCATGCGTGTGCAACTCTTACGAGTTCGAAGTAATTGTTTTGTGTTGGCGCATAATTCATTTGCATTATGTCATGAACTTAGAGATCACTAACGAATAGAAGTACGCTTTTCATTAATGATGAAAGATCAAGTGCTCGTATTGCTTGTTATGGTATTTTCAATTCTTTCATATGTATCATAAGTTACGAAATGAGTTTAGAAATCTTGGATGAGAAAGAAAAAAGCATTGTGTTGGGAAACTTGTGATTGTTATTTATTTAGTGACTTTTAATCATGCTATAACATGTAAGTTCATTAAATCCAAAAATATGATTTTATCTAATTTAGGCTTTGTGTTTTTAACTGATCATATATTATATTAGTTTTGAGTTTATTTGATCTCAGTCTTTATCTTATCTCATTAAACTTATCAATCGAACTTTATTAGACTTTAATTTGATAAAACGTAATAACTTTTATCGTCTTATCTTATCTTATCTGAATTTATCAAAATTTTATTTTACTAATTTAAATTCCAACCTAAACTTTTTTCTAAAATCTTATAATTTGTGCCAACACTTTTACCATGGTTGCTTAGTAGCAAGAACAGTACATAATAATGCTAAATCGCTTGGAATCCTATACAAAAAAGATAAAACACTTTTTTCCTCGAAGTGGGCATGTAAATGGAGGTTGATGCTATCATAGCTTAACCCTTCATTCCTCCTTAAAGTATGCTGATAGCTAGCAAGATATATACTTGTAGAGTTGTAGCACATATGCCAAATATGAACGACAACAAAAGCTTCAAGTAGGATTCATTTAAATTCAACGTACATAAACAATTTGTCAAATTATAATTTGGATACTCCTACATACACATTTATACTATTCCTAGCATAATCTATGCATACACTATAAAGCCTCATATTTATTTCCTTTTGAAAATATCACAACCACAAAAGTTATAAATGAAATAATAACTATATACTAAAAGACACACAAGCAATGACACGTGTCATTTTCTGGTGTGTTAAAAAAAAAATATTTAGGAAACAAATTTTATATATAAATAGAATATTAAAAAGATTTAATGTATCCTTGCACTATATATATTGATACCATAAGCTAAAGTTAAAAAAATGAAAATCAAATTCTTAACCTAACTTGTTACATATATAGTGCTATATACTACTCTTACCATTTTTACAACAAGGATTATTTTTTTTTAAAATATTTGTGTATTTAATTATGTTTGAAAAGCTTGCTAGGAAAGATATGAATTTTTTTCTAAGCCCGTTGATTATTGAGAAGAAAAATAAATACCGCGTAAGAGGGAATGGATTAATAGTGTGTAAAAACTAAAAAGTAAATCTATTTACGAATTAGATACATAGTTGTAAGATATTCATTTGGCTAAAAGAAGAAATGATATAAATTAGTTAGTGAAATATATATATATACATATATGTGTATTTTAAATTATCTATTTTGCTAATAATAGACTCTTTCATAATTAATTCATTTCACAAAGTAGTAACTCAAATAGATTTTTTTTCATAATTAAATATAATGTTAATAACTATAGAGTAGTTATTGAAAATTACCATGCATGACACGGGACCTAACCTAGTTATTATATAAATACTAGCCGCTATTTTGTTATGTTGCATAGATACTAGAAGTGTAATTTTATATACGAGTATATATTCTTTAAATTGGGTGTATATAGACATTATATACTATTTTGGCACGACTTAAATAACAATATAGTCTATTTATTCTATAAAATATTTTTCTACTTGGTCTACATTGAAACATTTCTAATTGCTCGATCACTCTACTAAGAAAACCAATGGAAATGGTACACATTTGTACATTACAATTCAACTAAACAATGCAAAGAATTTCAAAACCAATAAGTTGCAAAAATTGCGGTGTTACCTAGCTAGGGAGTGGATGGATCATGGATGTCATGGATCTTTCGCTAGAAGACGAACATGATGATACAAGACATATATTGTTCTATGAAAGTAACGCTTAGTAACATTATTTATTTAGTAAATTAAGGTCAAAAGTTAGGTTGGAAAAATAGAAGAAAAAAAAAAAAAAAAACTAAAGGTTATAATTAATTTATGGGCTATAAAATATAAATTAGCAATTCATGTTACCGTTGGCTATGGCTGGCTTATTGTTAGCTAGTCTAGCTGTGGTGGTTAAGTAAAGCAAAGCCAAGATCCGGCAACTAACAGCTGGATAAATAAACAGCTAATTAATCCTATACATTTTGGTGCGTAAAGTGTTTGGTCAAGCTTTTTAGAATTGAAGAGCAGCTTTTTATGCATCTAAAAATCACTAAACATACTTCATATTTCTAATTTGATTTTATTTAATATTAAGTACGGATTACTTATATTAGATCTTAAATGCTAGTACTTCCTAGCTAATTTGACGTGTGCCTAGTGCTAAGTGTTTTGTAGTACAACACTATTACATTATCATAATACCTCCTCCGCTTCTTTTTAATTGACACGTTTTTTTAGTCACGTTTCTCAATGCAAAAATTCAACTATTAATATCTTTAATTATCGATAAGTAAAAATTATTAAAATTTGATATTTTGAAAATATATATCGTGACGAATCCTAATAAGATCCCACACGACTATATTTTTCATTACGTATAAAGCTCAAAACATGGTCAAAGGAGAGTGTGTGAATAGTGTTAAAGTCAAAACGTGTATTTCAATATTTTCTCCTACTTGGGTAAAACCAGTGTGCTGTTATATTAAATGTTAAGAATTAATCATAAATTACATAAAATTTTACTTTGTAAACATGTTATTATATACGAGCTGCATGAGGGTGACTTAAAATGGTGTACTAAATAGGCATACTAATTTAGTAATAATAATGTAATATGTGCAAAATTAGGCTAATAGTTGATGGTTTAATTTGAGCACAATTAACCCAAAAAAATTGATAGTTAGTTGGCACATACTTTTGCAAGTCTTATATTCCGTACCAAGTTACCAACTACATACTATCGTAAATTCGTAACAAATAGTTAATTCAGCTTCAAAATAATATACATATTTTATTTAATATATTACGAAACTGAGTATATCTCATATGTATTTAACATACCCATTGCTAAGTAAGTAAGTAGTTGAGAAATTCAAGTCATTTCAATAAGAGATACGTAGTGAAGAATAGCATATGCATGCCTTCCCTTGTTAATTGTTATGGTCAATATTACTTATACAAGTATTTACTTTGGTCCCAATTAGCCATGCATGCATTATTTAATTATAGTCCTTATAATGTGCATAAGATGAATGGAGAAAATTTCAACTGGAAACTACAAATGGTTAGACCAAATCGAAGAGCCATGCAAAATAAAAATTGTGAATAATTTTGGGAAAGGTCTATTATTTTATTTTAATTAATCAATTTTATATTTATTTTTTTGAGGATATTAATTTAATCTAATTAATATAAAATAATGATATAGGGTATGTATCAGAATTCAGAACTCTTACTCTTATCCACTATTCAAGAAGAATTTAATTTATTATTATTGTTGCAATCTTAAAACAAATCTTGGTTTTATTATTACTTTTATATACTGTATTATGTTTCTATTGCCACAATAAATGTTAGGGGAATTAGTAAAATGTAAAATTATACTTGGATAAATTATGGAGGTTTTGCTGTACTCATCTTTCTACTGATACTATTAAGACGTAAATGAGTAACATTGTATAAAACAATCTCTGGAGGCCGGGTGTAAAATTACATTTGAATATACCATGAAGGGTTTGCTGACTCACGTGAATCTTGGTACTAATCTTTCTATTGATACTATATATTAAGACACAAATGAGTATCATCATCCTATAAAACAATCTCCATAAGATAGCATTGTATGCAATTAACCAATAATTTTAATACAAATTCCATTCAATTACTAAACTGTAAACTAAAAGTTTTAGTGAGCTTAAATTAATACTACGTAGCTTGAAAATTTAACACATACAAGTACTTCTTAAATGCGGTAAATTATTATTATTATTATTATTATTATTTTATGTACTTATATGATACTAACACCTCAAAACATTACACCTAAACTATTTGTTCACAACCTTGATTGTTGACTACTGTCATTAATTGCTAAATATAAATAGAATATATACTTAAAGTCTGAACTAAATTATAATTCAGCACTTAGTACACTTGTTGTCAATCACATTTTGACATGCATGTTTCTATCTACACAGTGTAAAAGTTACATCATTAAATGATAAAGATTATGGAGTGGAGTGGAGTACGACATGGGTAATAAAGAATATGTCCAATGAAACATGGATAAGCCTAAGCAAATAAGCAATACAAGAAACAAATTGTGAAATGGTCAAGACCAAATTACCAAGTTGGAGGGAATAAACACATGCACTCAAGTTCCACATAGTAAGCCTTCAATTATGACTTCTCATCAATGCAACAAAAATATCTTTATCTTAAACTACGTGGTTTTTGGTTTTGGGTCAATTTCTTGCTTCTTATGCACGATTTTTGTTTATGCGCAGTCATCGGTAAACCTGGGCACGGGCCGGGTTGGCCCGCGTGCCGCCCGGCACGGCCCGCCGTTCGGCGCAGCCCGGCACGGCCCGAAGTCAAGCACGGCACGGCACGAAGTTCAACTTACGTGCCACGGGCCGTGCCACGGACACGGTTGAGAATTCCCAGGCACGGCCCGACACGAGCACGGGCATGGCCCGCCGTGCTGGCCCGCAGGCATGGCCCGCAGGCACGGCCCGCGGGCCAACGGCTATAAAACGGCTAGTTTTTTGCCAAAAATTCTATAAATACTCACCTCCATTTCATTCCCAAATCACAAAATCACAATCTCTTCTTCTTATCTCTTATATTCTCTAAATCTCTAATAATCCTTATTTTCTTAAATTCTCTAATTATTCTCTTAAATTCTCTAATTATTTTCCTAATATCGGAAAAAATTAAAAAGTTCGTAATCGTAATTAGTGGAGCGTTGAAGCACGGTTGTAAGATCTAAACTAATCTTAAATTTATTATTGTTTTATTGTTATTATTAGAATAATCTTGTTTAATTATTATTGTTGTTAATTGTTATTGTTGTTGTTATAATTGTTGTTATTAATTATTATTATTGTTACAATTGTTGTTATTATTTATTTTTGTTGTTATTGTTATTGTTATAGTTGTTGTTATTAATTAATATTATTGATATTTTTATTGTTAAAATTGTTGTTATTAATTATTATTATTATAGTTAACCACTTTTTATTAAAAAATTAATTGTTAATTATGGCATCGAACAACCCATCATCTAGGTCTAGGGGGAAAGGCCGACTTATCCGTAGTAGTAGTTCTAGGGAACCACCAAATACAACGAGCCCCCAAATTACGAGTCAAACCAATGACCCCATTTACTTCCCCCGGGGCTATGAGCCATATAATACGTCGGGATTTCCAGCACCACCACTAAACCAATTTCCACTACCACCATACCAATTTCCACCTAATTATATCGGTAATCAACAAAACTATTGTTCTAGCCAAGGTAGCCAAGAAAGTACCCGAATTCCCTCCGGTTCTACCCCTTCTACTGCCACTCCCACTAGTCCCACTACTAACCATCACACACATCATGAATGGTTAACCGAAACTGAGATGCTACTTTTGAAAAACCGAAGGAGTGAGGTATGGCGTTATTTTGTCCTAAGTAAAGATGGTGAACAATGGGCAAAATGTAAAACATGTAATAGTGTATTCACGGCAGTTACCAAAAACGGGACGGGACACTTATCTAGACACATGAAAGCTTGTGCAAAACCAGCTAGTGATCCAACCCAGCCCAAAATTTCCCAATTCCATCCATACGGCTTTACATACAACTATGAGAGGGATAGGGATGAACTAGGAAAAATGATAGTACACGCCGAACAACCTTTTCTTTTCTCGGAAAGTGACGCATTCAACACCTACATTAACAAAGCACTACAACCCCAACATAAAAGAATCTCTAGGAAAACCGTTCGTTCCGCCGCAATGAAAAATTTCCTAGAGTACAAAGTCCGGTTACAAGCCGAATTGAGTAACCTTAACTGTAGAGTATCTTTAACAGCCGATTCTTGGGATAGTGGTTATAAATATCACTATTTATGTGTGACTTGCCATTGGGTAGATGATCAATGGATGTTACAAAAAAGAATAATACATTTCAAAATGCTGGAATACCCACACACCGGCATTAACATTGCTCACCATTTAATGTAAGCAATAGACGAATACAACCTTCGAGATAAAATGATGTCTATGACTTTTGATAATGCAACCTCTATGACATACACAGCTAATCTTATCAAACAAAACTTAACCGATGTACTATTAGACGGTGAAGCTCTTCATAGTAGATGTGTTTGCCATGTACTTAACTTATGTGTACAGGATGGAGTTCGGGCAATTGGCCCATACTACAGCAAAATCAGAGATGCTATTATGTCTATTAATAGCTCTAACACGAGATACCAAGAATGGAAGAGTTTTCTAAAACAACAAAAGATAAGGGTAATAAAAATTAGAACCGATTGCCCAACTAGGTGGAATTCCACCTATGACATGTTAACAAAGGCAATTGAGTACAAGGGCCCGTTAACATTATTTTACAACCAAAAATTTCCACAAAATGCTTTGTATGATGATGATTGGAAAAACTGTGAAAGATATATGCAATTTTTACAGTTATTATATAACATGACGTATTGTTTTTCTACTGTTTACAATCCTTGTGCTCAAAACTTTCTTTCTAATGCATGCTTACTCGCCCAACTTTTCGCTGATCATCGCGATCAAAGTGATTATGATCAGTATCTTCCAGCAATGGAAAAAAAGTGGCGTAAATATTATAGTGAGATTCCTTTGATTTATATTTTTGCTTCCATATTAGATCCTAGGAAAAAGTATGAAAACACATTTATGTTAGTTGACATTTACTTTCAATGCATGTTTCTTGACGATGATGTAGAAAACTATAAGACTAATGTGAAGGATTAGTTTTTTGCTTTATATAGAGTCTATGAAGCCAAATATGGCACCGTTCCTCGCTCAGGGCCTTCCCAACCATCCAAAAACGTAAGTAAGAAGGCCAAACATTTATTTTCACAAGCTACTAACTTGATTTCAAGGTTTTCAGGTGATTCATCAATCAGGAGAACGCAAAGCGACGTCTCGGAGTTGCAGATGTACCTGAGTTACGACTTCACCAAAGGCATGGACGACGATGAGATAAACAGCCTCGACCTCCTTGCATGGTGGAAACAACAAAGCTCGAAGCATCCAACTTTGGCGGCAATGGCACGAGACATTCTTGCTATCCAAGTTTCCTCCGTCGCCTCCGAACGAGCTTTCAGCGCATCCGGAAGGGTTTTAGACGATAGAAGAACAAGTCTAAAACCCGAAACACTAGAAATGTGCGTGTGTTTCAAAGATTGGTTGGATGCGGAAAATCGCTCACAAGACCGTTCTTACGACCACAACGACAACGAAGAAGGAACCTCCGCTTCCGGTTCGGGTTCGGCTAGTTCCCAATCTATGCAACTAGCCGATGACCTTGAAGGCGAAGGCGAAGACGAAGACGAAGACGAAGACGAAGACGAGCAAGAAGAAGGAGAAGAAGAATAGACAATTATTGTATATTGTACGATTTTAAAAATATCAATTTTATCATTTTCCAATTTTTGTTTAATACCATCATTGTATGATTTTTATCATTGTTATCATTGTACAATTTTCTCAACTCAAGTAATAATAATATAAAGTACGCATTATTCACATCCAAAGTCCAATTTGCCTTTTTTCCCCGTTTTGTTACAATTTGTAAATTCATATTAAAATAAAATAAAATTATACCAATTACTAATAAATCATAAACATTAAATTTTAAAGTAATAGTATAAAGTAAATATATAAATATAAATATTAAATATACAAATTATAAAACATAAATATTCAACTTATAATTATAAAATTCATAACTTAATAACTTATAACTTATAAGTTATAAACTTATAAGTTACCTTATAAAACTTATAATTATAATTTTATAACTTATATACATTATAAACTTATTAATTTATAATATTGTCATTAAAAAAAAAAAAAAAAAAAAAAAAAAAAAAAAAAAAAAAAACTGCACCAGCCCGCGCAGGCCAGGCACGAGGGCCGTGCCGTGCTGTGGGCTGGCCTGTGAAAATGGCCGGCACGGCACGGCACGAAATCCTGGGCCCGCCGGCACGACCGGCACGGCACGAACCAGCCCGTGGCCCGCCAGGCACGGCCCGCGGCGGCCCGGCACGGCACGGTGCCCAGGATTAGTCATCGGCGACCCCATCGTAAAGGACTAAAGGGTTCCTTGATTGAACTTTTGGCCCATCTCGTGTTTATGTTATAATCGCCTCGTTGGTGTGTTTGATATGTCATATGTGTTGCTTTGAGAAATTAGATCTAACTCTTTTTGTTCCGAATTTATAACGGTTACCCACTTCTAATATTTATGGGTATAACTAGGGGGCTAACGTGCGTCATATCTAGTTATGTTTAAAAAGCTTTTTTAAGAGTATAAATATTTGCACACTATTTTTAAAGGTTTCAAAAAAAAAAAAAAAATCAACAATAATGAGGTCAAATAAGTAAACACACATTTTAGGGGCATATAGTTAAACAAATATTTTAGGGATATAAAATCGTCCTCACATTATTCATAAGTGTTTTCTCATACTTTTTAAAAGGTAGAGATATAATTGTATGAATAAGCCATTTATGAATAGTTGAATCAATTATATACAATGGCATGTTTAATCGTAAATTATTGTTGTACTTAAAAGATTTAGTAAGCACTAATTACATTGATTTTAGGGATTGTTCTAATACTTCGTACCCCCATAACATTTATGTTTATAGAAGTTATTATTAGCTACTAGCTAGTATGACTATACGAGTAGTACCTTAGTTGGAGGTGTATAAATCAAAACCACAAATTAAGGGTTTGTTTAGCATCGTTGTGGTTTTCTGTTTTTTTTGGTTTTTTGTTTTTTCAAAATCATATGATATATATTATATAATGAATTAAAAATTAGTCAAACTTATTAAAAACATGATAATTATAAAAATTGACAATAGAAAAATAAAAACATCTTGTTTTTGGTTTTTTGTTTTAAAAAAAAAAAAAAAACAAAAAAAAAAAAACAAAAGACAATGTCAAACGAACCCTAAACGAGTAAAGAATAATTGGAATATGGGCATATGCCAATAAATAAAAACATACCACATACGAAATATTTATTGGGATTAGCCGGTGTTACATGTGCTGAAATCAAAGCTCGATATGTATAGTCTTGCACATGTTAGTTATCGACGGCAAATTAGCTGTACCTTCCTCCCTTCCCATTTGCGTTGAAATCGTTAATGGTAGAATATTTGTCCCAAATTATTAGATAATCTTCTTTGGTAGATTCGATTTTGGAATTTTGAAAGAAGCGATCCCATTAAAAGCGAGCTTACATTATATATTATGCTCTTAGATTACGATTATTAAATAAATGGTGTGTAATCACAATCCACTGCTCGTAAGTCCAAATTACAACACAGCGAATCACGATGAGATTGAGCTAGTAGAGCAGTATATTGCCCTGCGGTCTAGGGTAAAAATGATGCATTTATTTTGGACTAGAGGGAGTAATATGTTTAAAGGCAATGATGCAAAAGAAGCCCAAGAAAATAAGGAATATTATGAACAAAATATTGAGAGTATTGATACAATAATCCGAAATACTTCGTACATTGGCAAGAGACCAAGAGTACATTATATTTTACATTTCGAGAATAATCATCGAAAATAGAGTGTAATTTATCTATACATGTAAAATGTCCTAACATTTAACTTACAAAGAATTTAACATATATTGAATCAAGCCTGCACTCCACTTCTATACAAATCCAATCCTTTCAATGGAGAGCTCAATACATTCGTTAATGTTGAATGTTCTGTAATCGAGCACAGCTTATTCACAGAGTATTTAGTATAATTGTCAGCTGTCTAAGGGAACCTAGCATTACCCTGCTTGCTTAGATGCTTCTTTCAGACTAAGCTTCTGTTGTTCAGGTGCCTGGGTATGAACTGCCTGTGCTTGAGAGAATGATAAATGCACAGACTACAGAGAGGGAGAAAACAGAAACCCAGGTGTTTTCTGTGTACATTTCCATTGCATCAGTGAAAGAAAAACGGGTACGATTCTCTGCCCAATTCCTAATTCGATCAGCTTCAGCTGCATACAACGCCCTTCCCTGAAATACATGCAGTAGATGATACCAGTATTACTGACAATCAATCCTAAATAGGTAGCAAACTTTCATGATTATGGTCCAAATGAAGTGTCCAAATGCCCATACTTCCATTCAAAAAAAAAAAAAAAATGTCCATACTTCCATTCAAAAAAAAAAAAAAATGCCCATACTTGATCCGGGTACTTTATTAAGAGTCCAAGTAACGTAGCTTCTTAAACAACTCTTCTTTATTAACAATTTGTTTGTAGGTTAGACTAATTTTGTGTCCAGCTACTGTTTAAGTCCATCAGATCTTCCCAAATGAGTACTAGTAAGTTGATATTGGTATCCTATTCTCATCCATTACTTGAAAGATGTTTCTTAAAATTTCCCATTGTTTATTGCTTCCATATATCTAAAGTTCATTAAACCACCAAAAAAGTCTACAAACAAGTGCAAATATGGAAAGCCAGGGCCCACTCAGGTTCAAATGCAATAGGTTAAAGCCGTTTGTCAGGATCATATCATGGGTTAGGCGATAATCAGTAATACCTTATCATCAAACCAGCGACCACGTCGTAGCCATGAAGTGACCAGAGCAAGCAAAATTCTGGGAGGTGTCAAGTAATTGATAGCCTTTCCGCTGCCTTTCACCACCCTCATGCGTGGGACCAAAGATCTAGCAACAGTCTCTGGAAGCTCGCAGATAATGTTAAACATTTGCTTATTCTTCAGACTGGAGCCACTGCAGGTGCAAACAGTCATATGCATAAGTTGAAAAATAAGTGCATGACCACTGAAGTAAGTGCTCCCAAGTCTCAAAACAGATCAGGAATATATAGTTATCAATACCAAAACCAGGGATACTATAAAGTCCAACAATGTAGGGAGTACAAACACTAAACATAAAACTATAAAAGACAAGCATGTTGAGTATATAGGAGGACTGAGGACTGTGGAGAAAATATTAACTTCGTATATGAATGTATGTTACATTAAAAGGAAGGTCTTGAGAGCTTTTGTAATTATCATTGAAAATCTTGATTCCCATAGTGCAACTTTGTGGTTTTTTTACTCTTCTCAAGCAAAGAGGAGGTTTTTCCACTTTAAAATTTGTTGGTACAGTTCAAGATTTCAAATTGAAGTTCAATTCTTTAAATTTTGATCACGGCCAAGCTCACTTAGGTAGCAACTGGTGCTGGAAAAAGATATTTAATATGAGTCATGTACCTCAACAGTAACTCTGTCAGCACCATGCCAGGCGACGCTGTATGGACACCTATCTTGGTCCGCCTGCACTCCTTCAAGAGTGAGGATTGAAGCTGTCGCAGACCACATTTTGTTGATCCATAGCTGTTAGTAAAATAGGAATTTTTTTAGCTAAAATAACAGTTCCAAAAGTCTTAGCAAGGTTTTACTCAACCTTTCAGGCTTGGATGGAATATGTATTACAACTTACACAGCTGTCAAAGGGGTACTAGAGCCCCCAGAACCTGCACCATCCATGTTAAATATGTGGCCTCCCTTTTTCTGGCTTGTAATTACCCGCATAGCTTCCCGGGTACAGATTACAGACCCAACTAAGTTAGTTGATACAATCTACAGATAACCCAAAAGTGTCAATAGATCAGCTTCGATCTTAAATAGTAGTCACCTGTTTCAGCATGTTTCTAGAAAATAGGAACAGTATTAGAAGACATGCACACTCACAAATTCACAATTAAGGTGTATGGACAAAATTTAAGCAAAAACGTTTCATCAAAAGATAGGGTGCATCTAAATGTCTCAAAGTATTCCAAACATATTGAGCACAGGCCCCAGCTGATTATTTTATACACTATAAACTTCGATAAGAGTAGATGCGATCATAGTAAGCCGCCAATTTATGTTTCGAAAATGACACAGTAGCTGAAAATTGGGCTTCAGATCACTGAAAAATTAGCCATATTACAGCTCAGGAACTAGAAGATAAACTTCAACAGAATTTTTTTGAGAACCTAAGCTGCTAGCGGCCAACTGATCACTGACCAGTCATATTATAAGAATTCATGCATAAAAAAGTAGAAGCACACCTGCTTTATATCATCGTCTGTAAACTGCAACAAGGGTCTGAATCCTTTATTTGTTCCCGCATTGTTTATCTGTCAAGTATTATTAATAGCTTATAGAGATACTCGTATAAAATGAAAAATGTATGAGATGAAGAGATGCTTGCTAAGTGTAATTTATTCATTTTA
The DNA here is from genome assembly GCF_001683475.1 of Chenopodium quinoa. NCBI lineage: Eukaryota > Viridiplantae > Streptophyta > Magnoliopsida > Caryophyllales > Amaranthaceae > Chenopodium > Chenopodium quinoa. The sequence continues at coordinate 1,454,085 of NW_018745003.1, forward strand.
AGCCACAGGTATACACAAAAGGAATTTTGAATAAGGACAACATAGGTATATTAGACAAAGCAAGGTCACCAGTTTATATAACAGTGACACGAGACAAAATTGGTTGTCCCTTCTGTTTATATCTCACAAATCCACATTGGGCTGGGGTAGGGCTTTAGATTGAGCAGTCATACATTAAGGTTTTGTAATACAAGATAAAGAGTATGGATTGAAGAAAGGCAGGAGAGTGGGAAGGAAACACTTTCAAATTACACAATATTACCTTAGGAATGATACAATCTGCTCCAACAATCTAGTGAAGCAGCAAATATAGGTGTCAAGGAGCTAAAGATCTTAAGAAGTGAAAAGAAATGCCAACCTAATGAGAATGGAGAGTTGGAGACTACATTAATTATCATGCTTTAAGCAGAAAACATTTGCATCAATTAGAGTTTAGTAGTATAGTCAGCGGTCACCAAACAAAGTGCTTTTAATATACACATCTCAAGCATTTGATCTTTCACGCTCACAAGTATCAGCAATTCAGCAGCTAAATAGCTTAATCATTTACCACAGGATATCATTTTCAGAAACAATATTAATTTTAAACTTTTATTTTTTTGTTAATGCTGTCCAACAGTATCCACGTGTCAAATAATTACATCTTGCACAACATGTTTTAGACAGTCAAGTAGTAGAGGATTGTGCAACAATATTAATTATCAACTGAGTTGTTTACCAAAGACCCAAGTCATCTAGAAGGAACCCTCCTAAGCTGAAATCCTCTCTGGGTTCAGGATTGAAAATACCTAACCAGATAAGGGGAATCTCACCTGAAATCAGTCTAGGTTGTCAAAATTGCCTCGCTTGGCAGATGACTTAATGGTTGCCTATTTAGCTAGACCTTTCAAACTGTGACATAAAACGACCAACATAAGGTAGTCAAATTTTTTTAAGGCATCCACAAACCACATCATTTTAGACAACGTACATTAATGTTCTCTGTACAATAATATCGGAATGTGTCTAGCTGACTTGAAATTCACAGTTAATCTGCTATACTAAGGTTGAAGATAAGAACAAAGTGCTATAGGCTGCAAAAAAAACCTTGGGAGGAAAGGCATACAGAGTATCACTCACCCATATGTCAACTGAGCCAAGTTCATTTACAGCGAAATTAGCTAGCTTTCTCACATCATTAGGGTCACAAACGTCACATGGTATGCCTACTACTTTTGCATATCTCTGACTTTTCCCATTTACAGCTTCCAATTCCCTTAGATTTTCTTCAAGCTCTTTGACAGAGTCATCCACTGAATCAGCACTGTCTCCAAGGGAGTGAAATGTGAGTTTGATATAAAGAAGAAAGAGAAGAAAGTTGACCCTTAATTTCCAGAATACAACCTGCGTGAAGTCACAACCACTCGGTCTCCAGAAAGAAGAAACTCTCTAGCAAGTGCTTTGCCAAGTCCTCTAGTACTGCACCAATTAATGTGGGAGTAAGACTAAGCAGAAAAGAAAAATAACCATCTTCACAAGGACAAGTCAAGCATAGAGAGGAAATGAACATCAGCATCAGGCATAGTACCTCCCAGTTATTACAACATTCCTTGGACCAGCTCGGCTATGCTCGTCCATAACCATGTTTGCCCCTACCATAGTCCCAATTATAACCCCTCCAAGCCAACTATACCAGATCAAGTCATTCATCTCACCACCTTTACATTATGAAAATGCAACAGTCAGCCGGTGAATTTACAAGAATTTAGGTATGTGAGGAAGAAGCATCAAATGTAAACGCAATGCTAACCTGACAATTGAAATCCAGTTAGCAGAACAACGCCCGTGCTCATCATGGTTACAATATATCTCCCAATATGTAAAGCAGCCTATATTCATAAAGAGCAACAAAAAGCTTCAGTAACTAAAGAGAATCAAGAACTTAGACAGCAAAATCTATGTTGGAATGCCTTGAATCTGGCACTCCAAGTGATAGGGGATCTCGCTGGTCACACATGAAACTCCCAGTATTTGTTATGTTCGTTGGACTACAGACCTACGATTTTCTGTTTAGGCTTATTTTCAAACCTATCTAACTTCTATCTTGAGCCTTGATGAATATCATATGTTCATATAATCATATAGTCCCTTACACTTAACCTAGCCTAATTTTTTAATCCTTAATCCTTGAGATCAATAAACCTTCGTCACTTTTGCCTATTGGATTTCGCTAAAGCATTGTTAATGAACCACGTTAAAAATGTGTGCTTGTTTGCTAATTCCATTTATCTTTCTAGCATCCGTTATAACAAACTCATTGTGTATGGAAGAAATATCAATTAGAGACAAAATGAAAGGCCATGCAAGTACCACAATTAATTAATATGTGATTGTAACAAGATTCCATATTTTCAAATTTCTGGAAGAGATTCCCATAACATCCAATATAAAAAAACAATTAATATTGGCATCAAGAAAACCTATGAAAGACACAATCACCATCCAAATAAAAATCTATCATTTCCTAGAATTCTACCAACTGAAAGAGGCCAGACTTATATACATATCTCAAATTTGCAGGCTTAGCTTGATAGGTGCTAATGCTAAATGAATAACTTCATTGATAGAAATGCTAATAGAAACTGTTTTGCAACTTCTGGAAAATTATCCAAAAATTAAAAAATCAGTCACTATAATGGTATAGGCATATCATTCAACACGGCCGTGTTTCGTAAGCGACTAAGCGGTAATAGTAATGGATTTGTATGTAATATTACGAGTTCAAGAAAAGAAAACATACCGAGAAAAGAACCTTCTCAAGCTCAGCCAGTGCATCCCTATTCTCATCCCCAGAAGGAAATTTACACAATCTCACAATTCCCGACTTAATTGAACTACAAATCTCCCTTCCATTCCCTTTAATTTTCAACACCAAATCCAAATTCCTTTTTCCCCTTTCTCTCTCCTCACTCCCCTCACTCCCTTCTTCCTTAAATCCCCTGCAAACTTTCCAACACCTTCTTCTTCTACTCTTTCTAGAAAGACCCAGTACCGGAAAACTTCCCGGAATCGACAATTTCCGGCGAATTTCCGGTCGGAGTGGCAATTGGATATCTGGGTATGATCCCATTTTTGTAAGGGTGGCCATTTTTGGGCCAAAGATAGAATCTTTTTTAAAAATTTAGGTTATCCTGCTAAAACAATTGTTGTAGATGTATATACAATCTGTAAATATACAGAATTCAGAAAAAATGGTAGAAGAAGGAAGATAAAGGAAGAGCATAAATATCTAAATCCTGGTAAATTGGAGAAGAAGATTGGAGAGAGAGAGGGAGTGGTGGGGAAGAAGAGAGTGTGATGTCCACACGTTAAAGCAAAGTTTCTTTAAGGCTTGGATTTGTAATTTTATGGTTCCACGTAGCCAACAATGTTTGTATGTTCTTTAGCCTCCTCTTTCTCTTCACGTAAGTTGACCTATTTCCATTTCTACTCCCTCTGTCCCTTTATTTTTGCCCCATTGTTATTTTTTGGGTCAACTTTGAAAATTTTGACAATAATTTATCGTTAATCTATAAAAGATAATATAGTCATGAGTGATCTTGTTAGACCGCGCACAATCAAATAAGGCAAAAAATAGGGACAGAGGGAGTACTTAACAACCTCTTCGTATGAAAATATGAAATGCACTTATTTGTACTTATTAGCTCTAACAACAAGTATCTCTTCATCGGAAGTATAATGATCTATAACATGAAGTGTTCCGTAAAATAATGTGTAATCGATAAATTTAAAGTCCAATTTTCGATGAATTTACAAGAGTGAAATAGGCTTATATATTGTAAAATAGGTAAGGGAGAAGGACCCTGACCGATCTCAACCCTCACAATTTTGCTGGTCTTGTATTTGCGAGTTGGACCCTTTGAAAGTGAGGAGAGAGTAAGGGATTCCCACCTTCAAAGTGTCCATAATGGGGATTGAACCCCCAACCTACCCATTAGACCAATCTTAGTTTAGTTCCATTGAAATGAATATGGACACTATATTACGAGATATAGGGAGTAGTACTGTATTAATTCGATCAAAATTAGGGATGGCAATTATTAATGGATATCCGAAAACCCGATCCACCCAATATAAATAAATGGATGAAAATCCGCGTTAAATGGATGAAAGGCGGGTGACGGATCGAGTCGGATTCGGGTGGAGCTCCATTTCCGTCACCCAATCCGTCATCGGTTTATCATCCGTTTTCACCCGAAAATATAAAAAAAAAAATTATTAAATTTTTTTTAAAAACTTGTATACTGTACATATATTTCTAAGAAAATTTATTTCATAAAAATATAAAAGTCCCCTATTTTCTGAAGCCCTAACCCAAATTAATTGAAGACTTTGAACGCCTCCACACGGGTGGCGGGTGGAGCGGGCAGAGCTGATGGAGTGAGCTGGTGGATACGAATGAAGCTCCATTCGATCCGAATCCGATCCGAATTAAAATTCAATCCGGTCAGTAAAACCAATCAAAACAAAGGCCGACCACTTCTAAGCCAACAACCACTGACTATTTGGTAGGCCATTTTGTGGGCTCCAAATCAAGCCCATAAAATGTTACTACAAGATGAAACAACATTGGACTCATGAAATCCAGTCCAGGGATTAATAACACTGTTGATGAGATCCTATGCTAATTATTTTATTTTATTTTTTTGAAAAACAAGTATGCTAATTATTGGCATCACATTAATAACATTGTTTGCATGTTGATTGAATAAATGCAACAACTTAACGTGCAAAATTAGTTGTTGAAATCGACATCACTATCAGTAATTTGCTGTACTATAGCAGGCTGCAACTAAGGAGTAGTATTATCCTGCCTTTTGGAGGTTATTATCCAGTTTACACAACCGTCCACATGAATTACATGGTTTATTCTTCTTCTTCTTCTTCTTATTATTATTTTTAAATTTTAATATTGCAAATCCAAATTCCAAAATTGACTAATATTGGATAGATTATATATTAGCTGGAAACCAAATACTCCGTAGTAGGCTTGCATTCATAACACTTGAGTAAGTTTGCCCAACCCTGTAATTGCTAAATGACAATACTTCAATTTGTTATATAATGGTTAGAATCACGTAGTGTAGACATTGATTGAGAGTAATACGATCTCATAAGTACCTTGATCAAGATCATTGTTTATAAATTTATATGCATACTTTGTATCATTCCTCAATATAATAAAGTATAAATTTAAATAAATTCAACGTCAAAGTCAATATGTTTTGACCACTAAAGTCATACACGACCTGTTACATAAAGACGGACGACAATTAGTATTACTCTATAGATACCAAGTACAATCTCTTTCAAACATAAGACCATGATGATGGCTAGGAACTTAGAATCTCATTTAATATAGTTGCATCAATCAACACTAATTAAAACCTCATTATGGCTTCAATCAAGACCAATTGCTTTATATTCAAGCTAAGCAAGTTTCACAACAATGCTTTACTTCTACAAAACCCCATTTTTTTTAAGGTAAGCTGAAGACACCCCATTTTCTCATATGGCCATACCTTCACATATTTGAACCCAATCCGAGTTAGTGAACAAGATTCCTTGAAAGCGAGGGGATTTAATTATATGGTTTATGGTAGTTATATTGTACGTAGGGTGGTAAGTATAGTAAGTGGTAAAGCAAGCCATCGCGTTGATAGATTTGGACCTTCCAAATCCCAATAAAAACGAGTCATCTTCCTCAGTGTCCCGCTTTTAACTCCGACACGAAAATTCCCAGAAAACGCAACGCCTTTCTTCTTCTTCCTCCTCTGTATAATCGTCTTCTTTTGCTACTTTCTCTCTTCTCTGTTAAACCAAGGAGAGAGAGAATAGAAAGAGGGACAAAATTGATCATTTTATTAGTAGAAAGAGAAAAATGGCGCCTGCTATGGATCAACGCCCAAGATCTTTGAAGCCTATCACCATTCATGGATATGCTCAGTCTGGTGATCTTGTTGGCTTTCAGAGATTGCTAAAAGAAAACCCTTCTCTTCTTAATGAACGTAATCCTGTGGTATGTTCTTCTTCTTCTCTTTAGTAATTTGTGAAATGGGGTTTTGATTTTTGATGAATTTGTGAAATGGGGTTTTATTTTGTGTTGAATTTGGGGAATTGGATGTTATTTTTGCTGTTTTATTTTTATTTTTATTTATTTATGTTGTGAGCTTTGTCGGTGCTAAATTATGGTTTTTGATGTGATTTCTGGTTGGATTTTTATTGAGTTTTGGAAATGTGGTTTTGATTTTGTTGAATTTGGGAATTAGGGTTTTGGTTTTTGTTTAAAATGAGAAATGGGGATTTCTGGGTGTTAGTTTTTGATGATTGTTTGAGCTTTGTCGGTGCTAAATTATGGTTCTTGATGTGATTTTTGGGATGGGATTTTGGTTTATGTGCAGAATTTTGGATCTGTATATTCAATTATATTAATTTTTAAGCAAATTAGTAGTTGAATTTTGCAATATGTTTTCATTTGTGTTGGATCTGAGAACGAAGTGGGTCATTTGATCGCCACCATTAGAGATTTCATATGCATGTAATTGATTTTCAAATTAGGGTCGTCAGTTCAAGATTCGTTATTTGCATGTAATTGATTTTCAAATTAGGGTCGTCAGTTCAAGATTCGTTATTTGCATGTAGTGTTCTTTCTTGGAATCTTTGCTCTTTGTGGAAAACTTTGAGGTGCATTTTTCTGGTGTACTGTAAAGTTATTAGCTAAGGCAAATCAAAGACCAAAGAATGATGCTTTCGGGTTTTGAAAGGAATGTGCCACTATTTACATCAGTTAGAGATTAGTTGATGCATTAGAATTAAGTAGATTGGTATTTAATAACGGCATCCACACTATTGGTTTCATATAGAAGATAAGATCAGGGAATTGCCCTTGTGTACTGTGATTTTTAAGTGAATGTGATTGTTTCATGTCGCGGTCATTTGAAGCTGTGCTTTCAGCTGATACTGACTTGTTCCTCTTACAATTACAGATGGTGCAAACTCCTCTTCATGTTGCTGCTGGCTACAACAATGTTGAGATTGTTAAAATTTTGCTAAATTGGAAGGGACTAGAGAAGGTTGAAATGGAAGCCAAGAATATGGTACAGCTTTTTGCACTTTGGTGAATCGTGCTGGGGTGCTAAAATTGCAGCAAGTTGTAAACTTTTTCGTTATCTCGACACCTAATATTAATCTTTTTTTCACAGTATGGGGAGACTCCGTTACACATGGCTGCGAAAAATGGCTGCAATGAAGCTGCTAAGCTGCTTCTTTCTCATGGTGCTTTTGTGGAGGCCAAAGCCAATGTAGCTTACCTTTTCTCTCTCCATTTGTTATATGATTATTAAAATAATGCAGATGACTTGGTAAACCTGCTAGAATCTTTGTAAGACCTCTTACTTATGTCTGTGCAGAATGGAATGACGCCCTTGCATCTTGCTGTTTGGCATTCACTTCGATCAGATGACTGCTCTACAGTAAATACCTTGCTTGAGTATTATGCTGATTGCAATGCTAAGGACGATGTGAGTCAATGGACAACATGCTTACATATTTTCTACTCTCTAAGTTTTAAATGCTAGCTGGCTAATATTCAACAATTGTGTGATGTTTCTGATGCAGGATGGCCTGACCCCTCTGAACCATCTATCACCAGGTCCTGGTAGTGAGAAATTGCGGCAAATATTAAATCAATATCTTGAGGAGCAGAGGAAGCGCAAAGCCCTTGAAACTTGTAGTCAGACAAAATCTAAGATGGATGAACTTGAGTGTGAATTGTCAAACATTGTGGGTTTAAATGAACTCAAATTGCAGTTGAGGAAATGGGCAAGGGGAATGCTTCTCGATGAAAGGCGTAGGGCTCTTGGATTAAAAGTGGGTGCTCGAAGACCACCGCACATGGCATTTCTTGGCAATCCAGGAACAGGTTAGTGCTTGGGTGGTTGGCTGTGGACTGTAAAAAATGTGGTTTTTTATTTACTATTCTTGCCCTTACTACTAAGCCTGAAGGGTGAAGGGACCAGTTGAATGATTATTTTATCGTCATTGCCATAATAGGCAGCTATTCAAAACCTGTTACTTTAAATGGATTAACCCTATTGCCATGGTATTATTTATCTTGTACTATTTCACTGTTGGATGATGATTAGCTGACTGCTCGTATTATGTGATCTATAATTGTCAACAGATTATGAGATTAGAGATAGCATGTGCAATATTATAAGCAAAACATGATGTGCAATTTAAGTATAGATTTTCTGTAAAGCAGTATGTATTATTATGCCAAGCACATGGTAATTATTTTTATAAATTACAAATAGATTATCTTGAATGACTTTTTGTTGTCTTTCTATAATAGAGGAGACCACATCATATGGATAGTTTATCAGATGCAGTATAACAATGACTATTATTTTGCTTGACAGGCAAAACTATGGTGGCCAGAATTCTTGGAAAATTACTCCATATGGTGGGAATTTTGCCAACTGATAAAGTGACGGAAGTGCAGAGGACAGATTTGGTGGGCGAATTCGTTGGTCACACTGGGCCAAAGACTAGGAGAGTGGTATTGTTCTTATCCTTATTCTCTCTTCTACCCCTGCCCTACAAGCCAAATTATTTGAGACTTGATTGTTGATAACTAACTCTAAGCAAATTGTTTCTGGATATTGCGTAGATTAAAGAAGCTGAAGGGGGGATTCTTTTTGTGGATGAAGCCTACCGTCTTATACCGATGCAGAAATCAGATGATAAGGATTATGGATTGGAGGCTTTAGAAGAGATAATGTCAATAATGGACAATGGGAAGATAGTTGTCATATTCGCTGGATACAGCGAGCCTATGAAGCGAGTAATATGTTCCAATGAAGGATTTTGCAGAAGGGTGACCAAGTTTTTCTATTTTGATGATTTTAATTCTAAGGATCTTGCCAACATTACCCATGTAAAGATGAACAACCAAGTTGAAAGTAGCTTATTATACGGATTTAGGTTACATTCTCTCTGCACGTTGGATGCTATTGCAGCGTTGATTGAGAGAGAAACCACTGTAACGCAACGACAGGAAATGAATGGGGGTTTGATTGATCCGATGTTGGCTAATGCTCGGGAGAATTTGGACCTTAGGCTTAGCTTTGATTGTATGGACTCAGATGAGTTGCTGACTATCACATTAGAGGATTTAGAGGCAGGCCTTCGATCTCTGTCAGCTGTCACAGTAAGAAGTCCGGACCAACCAAGAAGGGATTATAAGAAGCTTTAGTTACGAATATTTAAGGGCATAGGTGTCATGATCAATCTTTCGGCGTTCATCAATTTTCTTCCTCAATTCTTTTGTACGGAGTGTTAGATTTGTTCATCACTCCTCTATCCTTGGTGCTGCAGGAAAGGCAATTCTTTTGTCTCTTTTTTTTCCTATTTTTTTTATTTTTTATTTTGTAATCTTTAATTTATGTAGTACAAATCTATATAATTGATTGTAAGATTAATATAATGTAATGAATCAAGTTTCTGTATGAATGAAGGAGTTATTGATTCTTTTGCATTGTCTCAACTCCCAAGCAATTTATCTTTGGAAACCTTAGCCACTAGGCCCGCACAAAACTATCTGAGAATTCGAAAATTCGATCCGTAACCGACCCGAATTTTTGGATATTCGATCCGAAAAAAGCGGATATCAAATGCGGATTTGAATATTGATTTTCGAAATTCGGATATCCGAAATATAAAGGCTGAAATAGTGAAATATATATATAATTTTATATTGCTCATATAAAATTCACCCTGTATTATTAACTTATTATAATATTCTTAATATATTTGATGATGATTTTTATTGCAAAAACACTACTATTTTGTTAAAATATGTTGTACAACTTAGCGATAAAAAAGCGGTAAAATTAGTGAAATTTAAAAAGTAATCACAATCAATTTTACTTCATATTGGATAATGGATATCCGAAGCATCCGATCTGAAAATTTCGGAAATTTTCGAATCGAATTTGGATATCAAATTTATGATATATCCGATCCAAAATATGATTTCGGATCGGATATCCAATTTGTGAATAGGCCTATTAGCCACAACTCACAACACAATGTATAAGAATAGATCTCCTACGATAAGTGATCAAAATCGAAACCTAACACCTCACTTTAGCATTTCATGTCACATTATAAAAAATTTAGAAGAAAAGTGTTAATTTTTAGAGACTTTTCTTGTTGTGATCATGATCATAAAGATTTTTTTTGAGAGTTAGTGTAACCAATACGTCATAGATATACAACTAATACAAGTAAGTGAATTGGAGTTTTATTAGGAGTGCAAGATTAAGTGTTCATGATGCTCATTAGGTGAATTTTTTATTTATTATTATTTTTTTCTTAGGTTTGGTTCTAAGTTATCTATTCATGGTGGTAATAATAGAAAATATGATTTGGTAGGTTGGTCATTATGAGTAAGCTGATAGTTATATCTCCCGCTATATGGAAACTTAACTAATCAGATATTAAATGATACGTCATTTGTAAATATGAGGTGACTACATGTTAATCGAGGAAGGAGGATGACACGTGGCAGAGTCTTGTTAAGAGATAATGTCATTTTAAAATGGATAATGTTATATGCAGCCCTATAAGCATTTAATACAAGAAAGGCTATATATAAGCATTTAATATATTTCCTTTTTAGTACAAAGTTAAGAATTTATCGACAATTCACGAGTAAATCGGTGTAATAAATGTTTATTTATTGTCAATTCTTTCCCCTTTTAGTTTCTTATTACATATATCTTTTTCCTTTTAAAATATGTTTTCAGATTAAAAAATTATAAAAAAAACTACATACAATGTACCCCGTTAATAATCATTATAAGTGTATCAAGCTAATATTGTAATTCTTTAAACCATTGAAAATAACTTGATATAATGAAATAAAGTTGAAAAAAATACTTTGTATTTTGTATTCCATACATATTATCTACAGATTATTTTAAAGAGCTAAGCTAATATTTTATTCCTTTATTTTTTTTTCTTTGCAAAATTTGGTAATAAGTTCGCTGTAATTTTTTTTAGATTGATTCATAAATAAAAAGTCATACGACATTTACAAAGAGACTTATATCTAATAAATACATGACAATTGAATTAAATAAAAACTTCCTTTCAGCAGAGCTACGATCATTGTTGCAAATCGTACATTCTTCATACCCTGTTTCATATCGCTGTGATTTACAGCCTTCTTCGACGAGTGGGTCTATCGATCTGTTGTAGTCGTGAAGAAATTTTTCGTCTGATTCATCTGATTGTAATCGAAGGATTAACTTCTTTTTCGATCCCGCACAAATCTTTACCCATGAAACAACTTGTACCATACTAAACTCAAAAAACAAAACCAAAACTAAAACAAAGCCCACCATAGGGGCACTTACTACACTCAAACCCACTACAGGGATACTTAGAAACTTCAAAAAGTGTAGTTTTATTGAATTTAATAACAAAAACATGAGGAAACTAATGGAAAAGAGTCGAAGGAGAAATTTAGATTTTTCAGCCTTTGAAACTTTTTTTATTTTTTATTTTTTTCTGAAGATTCCTAGAGAGAAAAAAAAAGAGGAGACGGCTAGGATTTTTTATGTTTAAGTTCACTGTCATTTTTTTTTTGATTTATAAGTTCACTGTCATTTCAATAAGTGCAAATTGAATGAATAGAAAAAATAAAGATATTTTATTTTAATTAGGAAAAAAAAAAAAAAAAAAAACAGAAAGAAACAGAAAAAACGAGAACCAGACTAAAATGAAGTAACCGAATCATCTTTCTGTTTCTCTCACAACCATCAACAATGGTAGCTCACTCTCTCTCCATTCTCTCTCCTCTCCCTTCCACCTCTTCTTCTTCCTCCGATTCTCTCTCCTACCCTCAACCTACCCACTTCTTCAATTTCTCTCGCCTGAACCCTAACTTTCTCTCTCCTCCCCGAGCTTTCTCCGTTTTCCGGCAACCGCCGTCTCCGCCGCTGGAAGATGATTCCACGACGTCTTCGCCGGAGCAATTTTTTCAGAACAACTCCATCGCTGATTTCATGAGGTTTCGTAAAAGCTCCGATGGCGGTGATGGTGAATTGCAGACTGCTGTTGTTGGTTTCCGTAAGAAGTTCCCTTGGTCCCTTTTTCGCCCTTTTCTCAGGGTAATTTCCCCTTTTTTGTAATATAAGTGTGATTAGGTTTGTTGATTTTTGATTTTTAAAAGTTTTAATTTGGGGGTGGATTGAATTTTGCAGGTTGATTTGGTTTCTACTATCCACATTGCAGATAAAGAGTAAGTTTTAACCTAAGTCAATTTTTTCTTCGATTTTCTGTGTTTTTGAGATAAATTGATGTGATAATGGGTAAAGAATTGGAGCTTCAGAATTACCAATTTGATTGAAATGAGTTTTAACTATGCCTTGTTGTTGAATTGACTGAACTGAGGAGGTTTTGCAACGCAAACTGAAGTATATATGATACTAAATATATCAAATATAAGCGCGATATATACTAATGTTTGTTAGTTAACTGAATTGTGAAATGGAGGGGTTAGTCAATAGCACTGAATTAGTGCGTTAATGTGGAAAGTTTGAAGCTGTGAATTTTTTTTAAGGATTAAATGATTAAGTAATAGAATAATCCAATGGAGTAGGTTGCTAACTTGCTACACGCCTATACATGTATTATAGGGTGTTTCCAGTAACGCCTCTGACCCTCTGTCGATAGCTGGAGTTTCCGTGTGTCACGAGATTAGCTCAAGTGGTGTTAATATTCTAAAAACAGATTTTGGAGCAGGACTTTCTCCCTTGCAGAGTGGGGATTGTGTTGTTATTAGTCTTATTACTTCAATTCAAAGTTTTTTCTCCCTTTTTTTTAATACTTGCAACAATCTGACTTTTACACTATTTATTTGCTTCACTCTGACTTGCATTGATGATTTATAGCTAAGAAAAAATATAATTATGTGGAATCTTGTTAGATACGTCTCGATTTATATCATTCTAATATCAAATGTTTATAATTTTTACATATTGGTAATTAAAGATTTTTCATTGTATTTCTTGCTGTGTAGTTACTAAGATTTGTTTCTGTTGCTTCAGCTATTAGCTATCTCAGTGTCACTATTCTTGCCTGAAAATTTGTCCGTATTATTTTCAAAAACAGATTTGTGAGTTCTTGTGTCCTCTCTTCTATTCCTTAGCCTCACAAGCAGAGGAGGGGGAGTGGGGAGGGGGGAGTTTGGGAAATCGAACTATGAGATTATTATGCTTTCTGCCCTTGACATGTTATTATTATGATTGACTAAATTAGCTAATTAGCTCTACATTTTGCTTTCTATGAAGAGGATACCCAATAGGGTAGCATGAAGAAAAGATCTTTTAATTAGCCTTTGGTTTATCCAGTGCTCACCCTCCCTCTATGGGGACTATGGCATTCCCTGATTGAGGTGTAAGGTGTAACGTCAGTGTATAGATTAAATTTACTCTTATAGTATCTTTGGATATGAAGATTTGGAGGGTAAGGGAGGGAAACGTAAGTGAGAGGTTTGTTTCCCTTTGGATGTGACATTAGGAAAAGGAAGGGATATGAATTGGAGGGATTCATTTTCCTTCCCCAAAAGTAAACCAAATCCCTTCATTATTGGAGAAATTTGGAAGGAAAATGGATGCTCATTATTTCCTCCCCTCCCATCACTTTCTCTTTTCCCTCTTTCCCTTCAATGATTTTAATCAAACTCACTGTTAGTTTATTTCATCTTACCCAAATCAGTTACTTAACTAGCTCTATTTTATTTTTATTTTTTGTTTTTTATTTCAAGTTGCTCATTTTTTTTTTAATTTTTTGTCACCGATTTTAGTCAGAACTTGTTTGTAAAATTCTTAGGTTTTGTTACTCTCCTTACTGCAGAATTCAGAATGTGTTATATGAAGTATTATATTTTGGATTCTTCAATGGTTCATCATTGAGTCATTTATAAGGAAATTGAAGAATATTGAAGTGAGAAAGAGGAAATGATGGTCAAGTGTTCATTGGAGCTGCTAATAGCATAATGTACTTGTTCCTCAATTTATTTATTTATATTATGTACAACTAGTTTGATTTGCGTTTAAAACATGTCAGCTAAATTAAACTGGAATTCCAACAGATTGGCAAATTTCTAATGCTTGATCATGCACAGCTGGTGACTTATCACTGAGGCCACATATTCTTTATAGTTTTCTCAGGGAATCTAGTTACTTGAGGTTGATTTGTGGTTAAATTGTAATATTACAGTTGTATTTGAATTTTACAACCTGAGTTATTGGATTGAAACTTGTGTTATCCTAATCGTAAAATAATTCTGTTTGTGGGCTGCACTCCACTGCATTCATTGTTCCCCCCTTTTTTCTTTTCCTTTTTCTGGTAGGTGCTGGGACTTGGGAGGTTATCCCCTTTTGTTTTAGTAGGTTTGTTGATGTAGCTCATGTTGCCAATCAATTAGCCTGCAACTGTCCTTAGATATATACTCACTGTGGTCCTCATTCTGATATACCAATGTCTGTTACTGTGCAGATATTTTACTAACTTACAGAAGGAACTTGAGCCATATGACTGTGTCCTTTATGAGATGGTGGCTAGCAGAGAGAGTTTAGAAAATCGTCGAAATGCGGCGACGAAAAGGAGGCTTAAATCTTCGCGCTCACGAGGCTTTAATATTCTTGGATTTATCCAAAGGCAAATGGCTCGAATACTTATGCTTGATTTCCAGTTAGATTGTCTTGATTACCAGGCGGAGAACTGGTACCATGCTGACTTAGATTTTGAGACATTCAGGGCACTTCAGGTACAATATCTGCTCTAAGATTCCTGTGAATTACGGGCTTGTAATGAACATTCTGCTATTGTAACTTTGTTTTGTTTGTCTGTTATCCCATGTTTTGTTGTGTTGAATGTGATTATAGACCATAAAATGCTAAACAATTTAAATTGGAAGCAGTCGAGTAATTGTGTGAACTTGATTAACAACAATTTCAGATATAACCTAGACTCTTAGGCCTTAGCCATGAGGTTTTTGGTTTTGCAATCTCCTTAGAGGAGGTAGGCATGATTGAGCTCGTGAATGTTGGCAGTTGAAAATGACAGAAAGAGAGGCTCAAACTTGACATATTTTTTTTAATCTTTAAATTCTTTCAGATGGAAAGAGGTGAAAGTTTATTTACCTTTGCAAGAGATATGACCCTCAAATCGACTAAAGCCTTGATACAACCGGAGATTCCTGAAAATCTTGACCCTTGGAGATCCAAGCTTTTATGGGCATCTCGTGTACTTCCTATGCCACTTGTGGGCCTTCTTATTATTGGAGGCATCTGTACTGATGTTGGAGGCCAGGTATCAGAATACCCTGAGCTTGATGCTTTGTCTCGGCTTGATTTTGGTGCTGCAATGAAGGTTTTCCTGGCGAAGCGTCTCACATCTGAGTAAGTATATGGCATGATTTTCTATATATATGCAACTACACTTCATGAATTATCAGCACGCGTTTTTTTTCTTAATTTGAATAATGAATATACAACTATTTTTTGAACTGTTGTTGAATATGAACTGGCCATTTAAAAAAATAATAATAATATTTAAAATGTTGAAGATGGTCCTGCTTAACTTTGAAGAGCAAGTGGAGTCAGTGAAAAGTGTGTGCACTACTACCTCTCCCATTTAATTCAAAGTTTTTACAATTGAGTTCATGACGTATTGGAAGATTGTGTGTATTGCTGAGAATGCAAGATCACAGGATATCTGAATAGTCTGATTTAAGTGCCATTTGCTACTCTGCAACAAATATACAAGGAATTTTGGAGCTATAATAATGATGTCTAACTAATTGTTAAGTGATCTATGGAGTGTCTTCATTCTGCAAGCTTGGGCATCCTAAGTTCGGGCCCTATTACAAAGATTGAATTAAGATTGTTCTTTGCTCTGTTTCTCCTCCTTGTTCACTTACAAAAATAAAGTTACGACTGTTTGATTAATTAATAATTAAAGCCATTGTCACACAAAACATAGGGCTGTTATGAAAGTAATTTTAGTAAAGCTCCATGTTAGTCTCATACTGCAGCTGTAGCTAAACTTTTTGTGCCAGTTGTAGCTGAACTTGGGGGGTTGGATTGGGGCCATCCTTTGGTTTGGACCTGCAGTAGACAACATACAATATAAGTTGGAAGGCACCGAGTATTGCTCCAAATGCATTGCTAATCAGAATATAGGGATCAAATCTGAGAATATGCACTCCAGACAATTTCATTAGCAAATCCAGTTAGGGATAGAGACAGTGGCATGAATTTCTCGTCTTGATAACGTTCCACATAGCAGTAAGTGGTGCTCCGTAGAATACGATCCCAAAGATATTGCAGAATACTCCCAGAAAGTTGGATCTTGTTGTCTGGTTGTGGAATGCTAGAAGCGTGACACTAGCTGAGAAAAGTTGAACCCCCAACTCAGCACTAAGACATACTTTAATTTCATTCCTTTTACTATTCACTGTATATATCCAGTATACAATGACATAAGCAACATTCATAAAGAGACCAATGCAGTTCATGGTTGTGACTGGAATGCTATGTGGGTGTACAAATGGCATAGAATAAAAAACCCACAGGATGCAGTTCATTATCCCAGCAACATAAGGGTGAAATGTGAACTCCTCCACTGATTTTTCTTCAGGAATCTCCAAATTGTAGGCATTGGTGATGCAAGTCGGATGAATGAAGTTAAGTTGCCAATAATTCCAAGAATGGTATGAACACCATTTACATTCACCATTTTGTTGTCTTTAATAACTTGCTGAAAAAGAAACCTGCCAAATCAGAGAAGGATATTAACCAGTCAAGTATGAGAGAATTCAGAGGAAAACTCTTAATAGTAGGCAGTTAAATGCTGAAATTTTTTCCCAGACCTTTTTTTTTTTTTTTTTTCCTTTTTCTTCCTGTGTGCTCTTTCTTTCTTTATCCTTTTTGAGGTTAGTCCACTTGAAAGTAGGAACTTAGTCAACTTGAAAGTACGAACTTGAGTTGAGTCTTTGATGCTTACCAGCATTCTACTCGGTTATAAACTTATAATTGCTTGTTTTGGTTTACCTTGTATGTTCTCATACCAAGGAGTAATTTAACTAATGAAAAAATGTTCCTATGTGAAGGTTCACGCTAGGGACAGCAGATGTGGAAGAAAAATCAGTTATCATTGGTGAGAGAAACAAGGCAGCAATAGATGCACTTCAAAAGGCTATTGATGAGGGCCATAATAAGATAGCCATACTGTATGGCGGTGGGCACATGCCAGATTTAGGGAGGCGATTAAGGGAGGAATTCGACTTGGTACCTACTCAAGTTCAATGGGTAACTGCCTGGGCCATAAGGAAACGAGCTTTACAAAGCAACTCTTTCTCTTTTTTGAGGACCTTAGCTGAGATCTCCGGCTGGCCATTAAATCGTTATCAAACCTTAGCACTCCTTATCTTTTCCTCTGTCCTTGCGTTGGATCTTTGGTTTTGGGAGCTGTTCTTTGGCAGTGCTGCTAATTGGATTTCTGAAATTGCAGCAGAAGCTGGACAGTATATAGGCATTTGACGACTTGGCTTGATGATAGATGGGGTAAGGCTTTGTCGATGACTGGTATATGGGAGGTTCCATATGTGCATGTGTAAATATTGCAGTAAGATACAGTGACCGTTACCAAAAACAAGCAACCATTCATCTCATGGGAGCTAAACTATGGCAGAATGCCAATTTCATTTCAATACCTGTACAATTACAGAGTACTTTTCTCATTGTACCTCACATGTATTCTTTTGATAGTGTCTAATAAATCAAGGTTACCAATATTTTAACAATTTCTGTTTTAGCAAGGCCATTGGTTTGGAAAATTGGCACAAGTACTTCTGTCGGAGGACTGTGGCAGATATAGGAATATAGTAAAGCACTTCGTTTCAAGATCGAGTGGATAAGTTGCATAACACAGTCCAGAATCGTGCTTAAACAGTTTGAGCTTTATAACCAGTCTGTTTAAGGGGTATATTCATGTATTGTAGATAGTCAAATGAGTTTTCATACTGGTGATTTTCTTACATTACCACCACCACCACCTACATCAATATCGTAACCTATTTCAACGATGGAGTCAACTACATGAACAAAAAATTTCGGCTACAAATGATTGTTAAACCTTACAGAATAAAGAGCTATATAAATTTTTTTTACGTTGGCTAGCCAATCGATCTTATCTACTTTGACTGACATATCAATCAACACTGAAATCATGCTTCTTAAATGGAAGACTTTTTCAACACATCAACACCAAGCTCGTCATCAACACCAAGCTCGTTATCTAGAATATACGATAACCCTTTACAGCCATACATGAAAATGTTCATTTCACAGTAATATTTACACTAGTGATGCCGACTCTTAGACCCTTGATTAAAACAAATACATTTGACATGGATTTAAGGATTTAGAAAAGTTAGTCCTACCTCATACCTCTTGACTCAACATAGATCAACCGCGCTAACTCTTTACAACGTTCCCCTGAAACAAAGGAGAGTAACCTATTTGAAAGTGCTAGTGTTGCACCATGTGAGTAGTGCAACTATTGTACGATCAAGTAATTTTTAGGCAAAGCACTAGGTGTATGAGCTATTTGATTCCATTCACTAGTCTTCGAAGTTTTTTTCTTAAGCATTTTGTCTAAATTAGTTTCAGTTTTCACCCGTGCTTATGAATTTTGTAATCATAGTAAGTTTTAACTTGTGTTTTAAGAAGCACGTCGTTTATGCTAATTTTGTGCTTTAATTTGTAACAACACAATTCTTAAGATGAGAAGTGTTGCTCAACATGTTGCATAGTGCTAGGAATTACAATGAAAGGGAAAGTTCAAAATCAATCAACATCATGTTTGTTGAGATGCACAAATCTAATCTATTCATCCCACTCCACTAGCTAGTAAAGTGATCAATAAACCAACTACGCTTTAACCCAAGATTCAAATCAATAAAAGGGGAAAGAAAAGCTGGAAAATTGGTTTGTGGGATATTAGTAAATCTCTATCATCTGAAAATGTTTCTTTTTTTAGTCTTTAGTTTTGGTGCGCTCATATTCTATCTGTTCAGGTTTTAAAGATATAAAAAAGGAAAAAGCTCAATTGTAGTCATGCTAAGCTCTGGAGGTGGACTGTTTAGGTGTTACCACCACAAAATTTATAAACCTTTACTTTAGTGACTTTAGTCTATAATTTTGACTCAACATTTAAGGCCACTTCAATGAAAGGATTTTTTTTTTTTTTTTCTTTTTTCTTTTTTTGACACCCTTCAATAAAAGGATTTGATGTATGTTCTATGGTGTATAATTGCATTACAAAAAGGAAAAGATATAAACATGTTGATTTATTTTATTGTATTTAATTTTTTTTGCCGATTAAATTAGTTGACATAATTTTATTTATATTATTTAGATAAACTGACATTATTTATTTCAAAATGGAAATTCCTTACTATATGTTTGTACAATGATCATATTTCATGTTTAACAAATTTGTTTTGGCTTCTAACCTATAGTCATGATTGCTATAACTTTGATTTTTTTGGTAAGAAGAACAGCTATACTAGGTCAGTTGGTCATGAGTCGTGACATCTCCCAACAATCTCAAGTAAGTTACAAATTAAATCTAGGTTAATGGGGATCAAACCTATAATTTTAAGGTTATAAGGTGAAACTCTTACCAACTACGTAGCACACCAAATACTGCTTGGTGATGAACATCAATTGCGGATCTCAACAAATCTTTGTCAATTTTCGAGATTAACCTATACCTATTCCTCAAACACATCCACCGACCTCCTCTTTCCCACCCCAAATTTTCACAAAATGATCATGTATCTCATCTAGCTTCAAAAAGAAAACAGGTTGTAGTTGCATTCGACATGCTCATTTGCCTTAGGGTAAATTTTCAAGATTGAAGTCGTGAAAAATATGAAATCATTCATTATGAACAAAATTACATCAAAGTACTCCTTAATACATTATGAGACATCATATCAATTTAAGCAAAAATAGAGAGACTTGCCTTGTAATTTGAATTCTTGATCAAAAGCGCGCAACTCTTTGCTATTCACGTACCCCCCACAAATTGCAATGGAAATCAAAAAAACCAGCACAGTACAACTCCTTATACAAATTGATTAGAAATGAAGTCTCTAGAATCTTTGTTTCTATTGGAAATAGATTATGAGAGTAATCTTGTTTCAAAAAATAAAATAAAAATTATGAGAGTAATCTCACGTCTGTAAATTCAATCTCTATAATTTGAAAAAAAAAAAAAAAAGAGCAATGTTGTTAGGAGATATTTTGGAATATCTATTATGTAGGAATATCTTTTCCAAAGGTTTTGAATTAGTTTTCTTGTAACTTAATTGTATAGATACTCTTCTTTGATGTATGTGATTAATAATACTACCTCCGCCCGAGGTTATCTGCAACAAAGGACAATATTTCGGACTCCTAGGCAAAACTTTTAGGGGAGTATTAATTGAGTTTTGGTGGGTTTAATTAATGAGAGAGAAAGGTAAAAATACAAAATTACCCATATGATGATATATATAAACTAAACATTTAAGTGTTGAAAAATAAGGGTATATTTGGTATTTGTAGTGTGAACACAAATATTTGTAGTGGGTTTTAGGTAGTGGGTAATAGGTGGTGGAGGGGACCACTAACCAAAAAAGTGGATAAATAGTGGGTAATTAATAGTTAAATATTACCCAAAAAGGAAAGAAAAAAATTTGTTGCAAATAATATAGAGCACCCATTTTAAGTAAATGTTGCAGATAATTACGCGGCGGAGGGAGTATATATTAATAATTTTTTTATTGAATAATATATTCATAATCATACCTTAATATTAACAAAAAGAATACGGAAATACTCCCTCCGTACATAAAGAATACCTTAATATTTAGGAATAAATATTAGAAATAGGCCACTAATTTAGGGACAGAGGGAATATTATTTAGCAATGTATGTTTGATTGCTACAGTATAAATACAAATTATACAATTATATCATTTATTCCGTCAAAAAAAAAAAAAAAAAGTTAAGTAGTAAGTACGATTGCACTAATTCTTTTGACTAGCCATTCCCAAACATCGTGAACCATTAAATGGCATTTTTAATTGAGAGGGATTTAAGTTAATTTCGACAACTAATTTCAAACAAAAACATCATCCTAGTATTTGCTTTGCTGGAGTAACAAATCTATTTTATTTTTAGAAAGAACGAACAAAGTTGCATGCATATTTCATATTTGTGTAGTTTTATGACTTGTATCCCATTATCTAGTCAATACAACTTGGTTTGGCTCAATTTGAGGAAATATATACGAAGTAATTAAAGGGTATAATATACAGACACATGGGATCATTCAAGCTACTATAATTATCCAACCTTTAGAGAATATTATTTGAAAAATTATAAAGCAAAAAATGAATTCAACAATAATGAAATGGGTAATGCTATATGTAGACATGTAATCCTTAGGGCTACAAATAAGCATTAAATATCTTTTTTTATTTGGTATTAGTTTAGGAATGCATGACAAAATAACGCGCAAATCAGTGTAATTAATGAAGATATTTCCCTAATACTTTCTTCTTTTAGGACTATGTATAGCATTTTCCTAATGAAATACATAGTCTTAAAAAAAATATTAAAAAAATAAATAAATAAATTACGACATTGTAAGCCTATGGCATAAATTGCCAGAATCATAACTTCTATCAGTCTAAAATCAAGCATAAAAGCTTTTAAGAAAGTGCCAAACCATTATGAAAAAGACTAGAAAAAGAAAATGTGACAATCCTAAGAGCAATATTTGGTGGAATGTCATGTAATAGTATACCAAAAACATCAATTTTTTTCTTTTTCTTTATTTTAAATGTTTTTCTAAAGGTTGAAAGGGATTTAGACTAATTTAAATACCCAAAAGGATTTTTAAAAAATGAATAATTGATTCTCAAATTATAGAAACCATTATAATTACATTGGATACTTCTGACAAAGTGCAATTTGGAGCTCAGTTGTATGAGTATGAACTATGAAGGCCTTGAATCTTAATGGCTATGTTTGGCAATTAGCTTTAAGTTGTTTGTTTTTAGTTGGTTGTATCAAATGGTTTGACTGTTTGGGTAAAGTATTTTGTAAATGCTTCATTTTCAGCTGATAACTAATTTTATTTAGTAAAATGACTAGTAGGGATATTGGAATAATTTACGACAAGGAAAATAGTTGAGAATCTTTGGTAAAGAGTAGTAAATTTGATCAACTTATAACTCCTAACTTCCTACAATAATAAGCTTTTTTGATCAAGACCAGTTTGTTTAACAGTTGACCTCAAAGTCTCAAACCTCAACTCTTTTTCAATCCCTTTTCAAAAAAAAAAAAAAAAAAAAAAAATTATTTGGAGGTTTGGACTAGTTAGAGATTTCTTTCTACGTACCAAAAACGTCGGCTCTCTGAACCATACACCATCAATATCTTTCTTACCATACAAAAGTTTTTTTATTTTTTATTTATTTATTTGTTTTTTGTGTGTGTGACAAAGATTCACTCAAAAGAAAGCAAACTAGAAAAAGTAACGAAGAAGCCGACGCTTCCTAGCTGAAGTCGCAAGACGATGAGCTGGCAAAACAGCATCCCGGGAAACCTTCTTTATGAAGTAGACTGTAAAGGCGGATAGGATGTCCCGAAGCTGTTGCTGAACCCAAACAGTCGAAATGTTGGTGATACCTTCTGCACGGAGACTGAAAAGAGTGGCCATACAATCAGTTTGAATCTGCACATGAGTATAACCCGATATTATGCCATCCGTAAAGCAAACAAACATGCAAGAAGTTCGACCTGCGAAGCTGAAAGAGCGAAGCACGCTTGAGCGTCGCCTCCGAAACAAAATGCATTATCCATAGAATAAAAGCACCAACCAGTTCCTGCCCTACAATCGGAGGAATCCCAAGCTCTGTCGACTATAAGATTCATAGTAGGCTGATCATTGCCACAACTTCGAAGGGAAAAGGCCAAGATAGGAAGATTGAAACTAGGAGGATGGGTTGAAAGTTGGTAAAATTGCGTAGCCAAGGAACTACGATGATGCCACTGTTGGCTGTCTGAAAGACTGCTTCAGGAGAACACTGGGCACCCTGAAACCGAATATTATTTCTGAGAACCCATATGGCCCAGGTGAAGGAGATGATGGAGTTCAAACCCGTTCGGAGAACAGAAGAAATCAAGGAGGTGAACCAATGCGAAAAGGAAGGGGGGTCGTCGGTAGGAACTCGGATGCCCAGAGGACCACAAACCCAAAGATGATGAGTAAAGGAACCATGCAGGAAAAGATGATTTATGGATTCAGGGCTGAGGCGACAAAAGGAACAATCAGGGTCTATAGGATTACCCTTTCTCCGCAATTTGCAATAGGAAGCGCATCTCGGAGTAGCTTCCAAATAAAAAGTTTCCACTTGGGAAGAATAGGCAAAGCCCATAACTAAAGGGAGGACAGGCGAACCATCATGAGAAAGACAGTTCGAGTGGAGGATCAGATTTGCCTAGGCTGATTTAGTCGAGAATACTCCGTCCCTTGTAAATTTCCAATACACAAAGTCATTCATGAGCTGCGCCGGTCGCTCAAGACTCAGAAACTTAACAGCAGTGGAAGGAGGAAACAAACCATGAATAAAAGAGGGATCCCATGCATTTGTGCATGGATCGAGAAGAGAAGACACCAGAGTTGGGTGAACCAATCCAGCCGGCAAATCCTTGAACTGCACAGTCGTCCCTGGCACCCAAGAATCCTGAAGAATACGAACCAAAGAATTATTTCCTATCTTCCAACTGAGACCCAGCTGTAGACTCCTAAAGCCCTCTGATAAACCTTTACAGCCCCAAGAAAGCCTATAATCCGCCTTTGATCATGAACATGTAGAAGGGAAGGGTACTTAGCACGAAGAACCTTTGAAACCAGCAGCTGAGGGTGTCGCATAATGCGCCAAGCTTGTTTAGCTAACAAAGTCGTATTAAATAGGCCCTGATGTCGGAGACCCAAACCACCTAACCCTTTAGGCAAGTAGAGAAGGGATGAGGTAGTCAAAGCTGTTTGGGTCCAATTTAGTCAAAATTGGGCCTAAGCACTAAATGATCCAATTAAAAGCCCAAGGTCAAGGTTCAACTCTCCAATTGCACAAAAGTCAAAGGTCAGCCCACAAAGCATGCCAATTGGGCTAAGGCCCAACCTCACCATGTATGATGAGGTATAAAAACCATCATATTAACGTTCATATATTTTTTCTGATACACGTTCATATTCATATCCTCATTGAGATATATTCCACAAAAGCCTCAAGCTACAAACTCTCTTGCATAGTGTCTTCCTTTTACACATTGTACTGACTTTAGCCTCGGAGGGGCCTTCCTCGGAAACACCCCCGAGGCTAGTTTACGTGTGTTTACTGTGCAGGAAACCTTCGGCCCAACACAACTTGGACCGAATCCAGTCTTCTCCATTTCAGCGGACCTTCGGCAAGGTCCCATTGTTTTCACCCGAAACAATTTGGCGCCGTCTGTGGGGAAGACTTTCAAAAATCTTTAAGCCAAATTCCTAACCAAGATCATCTTGCAATTAACTTAGCAGCCATGGCTAAGAACCGCAAGAGCAAAAGCCTCCGTCAAGGAGCGGGCGAAAAGCCTAAAACCCCTACACCATCGCCCTCGCCGGACCGGAACTCTCCCAAGGGTGCCGGCTCGGGGGGAGGATCATGCAAGGAGGATTCCCTATCTCCCGTAATGCATGACTCTCAATATAGGCCGGACCACTCTCGGTCTAGCAGGGGTCAGTCTGATCATAGGACATATTCAGTGTCCCAAAGCCAACCATCGGCTGCGCGGCCTCATTCCCACACTCGGCCGAGGACCCCTTTGACGGGGCCCAGTTCGGAAGAGGTGGCAAGAGCGCTGGCAGTACTCATGGAGGCAATGAGGGCACAGAATATGCCACCGCCTCGTGATCGAACTCCTCCGCATACCCGGCATCAGCGGAGGAAGTTAGACCATGACGGTGGGAAGCTTCCTTCCTTCCGGGAACTGGAAGAGTGGGAGGAGGATTCTTGGAAAAATGAAAAACAGAGGAAAAAGAACCCTCAATTATTTAAAGGATCCTCATCCTCAAGACCAGAAGCGCATAAGAGCAGCAGCTCAGCTTCTCGGCCAGAATCTACTCGTCGAGAACCTGAGACTGTTCGCAGAAGCGTCCTTGACCGACTCGGCGGCCAGGAACCGAGCGTGCGTAGTCGCCTCTCGTACCCTGCAGCCGAGGCCCAGACTTCCCAGCCAGGGACGAAAACCACTCCTACCTCTCTAAGAGGGCGGAGCGCGGTCCCTTCGGCCAGGAACAAGGGCAAGGCCGTTATGCTACCCGCTAGTTCACCATTCGAGCAATGGATACTGGAAGAGCGCGTACCCACGGTTAAAATACCGTCGCATATCACATATGACGGGACCACGGATCCGAAGGACCACGTGGCCTCGTATGAGACTCATATGCATCTTTGCCCCAAATCCGAGGCGACTTGGTGCAAATATTTCCCAACCACTCTCAAGGGGGTCGCGCAAGCGTGGATCTCCAAGGGAGTAAGGCAAGGCTCCATAACAGGTTGGGATGATCTGTCCTCCAAGTTCAGGAGCAAGTTTTCCACGGCAAACCGCCGAGAGAGGACTACCGCAGAGCTCATGAGTCTGCAACAGGGGAAACCGAAAGCCTCCGAGACTACCTGACCCGTTTCAGTAACGAGTCATCAAGCGTCTCCCAGCTGGACCAGGGGTTAGCTGTTTTTGCAATGCAGAATGGCCTTCAGCCAGGAAAATTCCTAGACTTCATGGTCATGCATACCCCGCAGACCTTGGAGGAAGCTCTTAGTGCTTCGGATAAGTTCATCCGAGCCGAAGAATGGAATAAAGCAAAAACCCAACCTCAATCCGGGGGAGGGAAACAGAGGCAAATACCCTTGTCTGAAGGCCAAGGCCATAAGGCAAAGGGAAAATCAAAGGCTCCGGAGCCATCTTTGGCCAACGACCTAAAGAAGGACAGATTAGCCTCATACACAGGCAGATACGAGTCCTACACTCCGCTCTCTCTTCCACGCGCCAAAATTTACAGTGTGACGAAGGAAGAGCAGAGTTACCGAAAGCCGCGACCACTCCCAGAGTGGTATCAGCGAAAAAATAAAAATCAGTGGTGTGAGTTCCACGAGTCTTCGGGCCACAACACTGAGGAGTGTATCCAACTGAAGGACCAGATAGAGGACATGGTCCGGAAGGGATACTTGAAAAAATACATCGCGGATCACCGCGAGAAAAAAGAATCCGAGAGGTCAGCAAAGGACCCTCGGCAGGACCTTGATTTCCCCCGGAAAAACAGTAAAAAGCCGGAGGGGAAATTCCCTCCGATCAATGTTATCTCGGGAGGAATATACTCGCGGAGGGAGCACAAGCGCCACCTTAGAGCTTTGACTCACCAGGTGAACAACGCTGACATTCAATCTCCCCAGTCGCCGGTGCCGAACATGACGTTCACAGCCGCCGACTGCCGGGGGATCACGTTCCCTCATGAGGATCCGTTGGTGATCATCGCCACGGTGGCCAACCACGACGTCAGTAAGGTCCTTGTTGACGGTGGCAGTGGAGCAAACATTCTGTTCCGAAAGGCCTATAATCAAATTAAGCTGAAGCCCAAGCACCTTACGCCGGTGCCCTATCCGGTATCCGGGTTCAATGGGGCTTCAACTTATCCAGATGGGAAGGTGACACTTCCTATCACCATCGGTTGCGATGAGGCAGCCCGGAACGTCATGATTGAATTTTTGGTCATCGACGCTCCTTCAGTGTACAACGTGATTCTGGGGAGACCCATAATTCACGAGATCCAAGGGGTCGTCTCAACTTATCATCAGCTGATGATTTACGTCTCAGACGCCGGCTTCCCCGAAAGGATACAGGGCAACCAAAAGGACGCCCGAAGGTGCAACTACCTCAAACCATCCAGTAGTCGCCCAGACGACGACAAGGATGAGGAGGGGAAAGGAAAAGAAAGAGAGCCAAGCACAAAAAAGCCGAAAGGCCTAAGTGCTTCGGCCCAAGGATCCGTGCCCAGAGAAAAAGGGCCCGAAAGGGAAAAGGCTGACTCCTCAGCTGAACCGCAAGACTCAGAGAGCCAGTCGAGAACACAAAGACTGGGACACCTGCTGACATTGGCAGCAGACCAGATTCTGAAGAGTTCAGTCCATCGGCAATGGACATGGGCCAACAGACTAAAACAGTTGAGTTGGCTGAAGGAGATGCTGAGAAATGTGTAACAATCGGGATGGACCTTGATCCTAACACCCGTTGTGAACTTATTCAGCTCCTTCGGGATAACAGAGATGTGTTTGCTTTCTCGGCAGCTGATATGCCCGGGATAAGTTCAGACCTCATCTCCCATAAGGGTCCATGCAAGGCCTCTCAAAATTGGAGATCTTGCCCTTCGGAATGCTGCTGCAGTTCAGAAAGGCCGAATCCATGGGAAACTCTCAGCTACATGGGAGGGACCTTATGAAATTTATGATGAGCTTCAGCCAGGGACATACCGACTTCGGCAGTTGGATGGAACTGAGTTGGAAAATCACTGGAACGCTGATGTACTGAAAAAATATCATGTGTAAACCCTTCGGGGCAGAACAATCTTTGTAAGTACATTTTGAACTAATGAAAGGCCTTGGAGCCGCCATTTATATAAATATTTACAACTTTTTATCCTTTCAAAATTTTCTTTGTTCTATCTACTCTTTAAGGGTTTTTTATTCAGCCTCGTCTGAAACCTTCGCCTTCGGGTAACTGGGTTTCAGATTGCTGACAAAACTCGTCTTTTTAAAGAACACCGGTCTTTCAGCTGAAGTCAATCTTCAGTAAGACTTGTTCTCCAAAGACATGAGTCCATGGACAATTCTGGGATATAGCCTTAACTGAGCCTTGTATCCCAGAGAGCCATTATCCGAAACATTGCCTTAAGTTGGCCCTGTGTTTCGGGTATCCATTTTTCAAAGATAGACAGAAAATTAAGGATAACAGCAACAGTTGAAAATTTTTAAAATCAGCCTCGTCTGAAACCTTCGCCTTCGGGTAACTGGGTTTCAGATGGCTTACAAAACTCGTCTTTTTAAAGAACACTGGTCCTTCAGCTGAAGTCAAACTTCAGTAAGACCTGTTCTCCAAAGACATTAGTCCATGGACAATTCTGGGATATTGCCTTAACTGAGCCTTGTATCCCAGAAAGCCATTATTCGAAACATTGCCTTCAGTTGGCCCTGTGTTTCGGATATGCATCTTCTTTAAGAACACTGGTCTTTCAGACAAAGTCAGTCTTCAGTAAGACTTGTTCTAAAGAGGTTAGTCCATGGGCAATTCTGGGATATTGCCTTAACTGAGCCTTGTATCCCAGAAAGCTAATATCCCAAGCATTGCCTTCAGTTGGCCCTGTGTTTCGGATATCCAACTTTCAGACAAAGTCAATCTTCAGTAAGACTTGTATCCCAGAAGCATTGCCTTCAGTTGGCCCTGTGTTTCGGATACCCATTTTGAAGAAGTAAAGAAATTGCTTATTCAGCTGAAGTCATACTTCAATTTCTGGGGGGGCAAGAAGCACTCAGTGCAAGTATGTTCGTCAGAATTGAAGAAAAGAGCATTCAAAAATAAAGCAACTGAAGAAAAGAGCATCAAAATAAAGCAACTGAAGAAAAGAGCATCAAATTAATATTTCATGCTCAAAAATTGAGCTACAAGTTCAATAATTCAATATCGGCAGCCGCCCACAAGCGGAAAATAACAGTTGCCGAAATACGTACATAAGCAAAAAAATAAAACTGCTGTACGACAAGGCAAGCTGAAGCAAAAAACAAGGCAAAAAACTCAGAAAGCGGCAAGTCTAAAGTTAAGCACATGATGAACCGCAAGATTCTGAAGACGACTGCCCGAGTTCCTATGCTTTAGCCTGAGGATCAGACTGATCAGCGTTGAGCCCCATGGTGGCCTCAGCCCCAGCAGCAGAAGAAGCGGGCTTTGCACTTTGCCGAGCCTCCCTTTCCCTCTGCTCAGCTTCCAACTCCAGTCTCTCAGCTTCCTCTTCGGTTTCCTCAGCCTTAAGAATTTCAGCTTCGGCTGGAGTTGCATACTTCATGTGAGGGTCTTCGGGATTCTGGACCCACTCAGCACATTTAGACCAGTCCAGCTTCGGCTCAGCATGAAGGCAGACTCTTCGGCATACTCGGAATCCGTTTCTGAAACCCATCTCATATTCCTCTTGGGTATAAACACGGACTTTGAGTAAAGCCTCAGCATCAGCCAGCTTTTTCTGGGTCTCCTCCAAGTCTTCCTTGGATTTCTTCAGCTCATCAGCGAGCTTGGAGGAGGAACCTTTCAGCTCATTCAGCTCTTGCTGAATTTGGAAAGCCTTTGTCTGAGCTTGGGCCACTTCAACTTTCTGGATCAGCAGTTGATCCTCAGCCTCTTGGAATTTAGCTCTTTGGGCTTCAGCAGCAGCAGCAGCCTCTGAGAGTTGGACGTCTTTGGCCAGGAGCAACTCTTCAGCAGCCATTCGGCTGGCTTCAAGAGCCTCTAGACGCTGCTGCACTTCAGCTTGTGCAGCAGTTCCTTCTTGAATTCGGCTCTCAACAGCAGCCTTGAATTTGGAGACGTCCACTCCCATATGCTCCTGGAGGAATTTTTCCCCTTCCATCAGTGGGGGAAAAACTTCCTTCTCCATAGCATCGCAGAAGGTTTTCAGGGCTTCGGCAGCTTTTTTCCCGTACTCCTCAACCTCCTGCTGCTTCTCTTCAGCTGCTGCTTGCTTCAGCTTAGCAAGCTTTACTTCCTCTTCAGCCACCTTCTTGTCGTGCACAGCAGCGTCTACCCTATCTTGTAGGGTATCTATCAGCTCTACAGTGAGAGTCTGATTGTGCACGAACTGAAAACAGGAAGACAAAAATAAATAAATAATAAAAAAAAATATATATATATAAAGCTGAATTTCGGAGGAAATGAAGACAAGGAAAATTACCTGCATCATCAGCAGTTGGTTAGACCTGGCTGGGTCAGGAACTGATCTGCTGGATTCGCCCATCCCAGCAGTGGCCTTCAGCGACCAGATCCTTGCCCTGTCTACTTCGGACATGCCAGCAAAATTGCCGAAGTAGGCTGCAGCTCCTTCTCGGTTTTGACCCCATATGAGGTCCCAGATGTGGTCTGGGATTGGAATTCGGGGGGCCGAGAAACCCATTTCTCCAGAATGCAGAGTCTGGAAAGAAGGGAAGGATGACGATGGAGCTTGATTAGCTTTGGTTGTCTCAGCATCATCCTTCTCAGAGGAGTCAATTACTATGACCTCCTCTTCTTCAGGGGTGAGGACGAAAGCCTCAACCTCTCTTGCGATGTCTGCCGTGAAGCCCTCAGCGCTGGACATCACGGCATCCTTATTTTCGTGCTCATCAGCACTCTTCTTGATTTCTTCTTGGACCCCTCCCTTAGGTTCGGGAGTTCTCTGATCCACCTCCATCTCAGGAGGTGGCGGAGGGGTCTTTTGAGGTGATTGGGGTGTTGGCTGGGGAACCCTCGGCGATCCGTTGCCTTCCTCAGGTTCCCTTATTGCGACGCCGATGGTCATCGGCCTCTGCTGAAAGTCATGAGGGCCGATGATGGCCATCCTTCGGCGCCTTTTCAGAAGGGGCTGCTCGTCCATATCTGAGTCTGAAGACTCTTGTATTTGGTCTTCGGGACGAACAGGAGCTTTGCCTTCTCTGTGTCTGTTACTCTCTTCAGACTGTAACAGACAGGGGGGAAGAAGAATGTGAGTAAAAAAAAAAAAAAAAAAAAAAAAGAAAAAAGAAAAGAAAAAAGAAAAAAGAAAAGAAAAAAGAAAAAGTTGTCTGAAAGCTCACCGAGGTCTTCAGCAAAGCCTCGTCTTCTTCAGCTGCTCTAGCTGCAGCTTCGGCTTCAGCAGCTCTGGAGGACCCTTCTCCTCCTTCGCAAGCCTCAAGTACCCGTGCAACCTCTTCGGCTGTGCGGGCCGCTTCAGCTTCTTCGTTCAGCAGCTGAAACCAAGGGTCTCTCTTCTTCCACCAAGGCTTCTGCCTCTGATACAGAGCAACAGCCTCAATTTGGAAGTGGGAAGAGTCTAGATGAACTTCTCTATGCCTCGGCTCAGTGATAGACGGGGCCCGTTCAGTTACAACTCGCTCTTGGTTGACACCAAGACGAGCGTAGTTAATGCCAACGTTGGTCTCGTCCCGCTCTGAAAAAAGGAAAGGGGAAAGTTTAGCTCAGATAGATCGGCACAGCATAAAAAAAGCAAAGCGAGAGAAGAAAAAGAGGTAGTTAAAAAGCCTCGGCCCCAGCCGAAGAAGCTTACCATCCTTAAACTTTCGGCTGAGGCCAACAGCTGCTAGCATGTTCTCTTGGAAAACGTAATGCGTATCGGGGAGCCAAGTCTCCGGGATATGCTGCATTCGACCACTCCCCCCCGGGTTCGGCAGCTTGCCGAAGATATGTTGCTGATCCAGGTTCGGATCCGCCCCGTTATCTGCGGGGGGACCTAGACTTCCCATTTCGGGATTAGGCTCAGCTAAGTACCGGGGAGCGCTGAAGACGCAAGGGTGGCCCGGATCTGTGGGTGCCCTAACCCAAATCCATTGACCTCTCCAGTCCTTGTCTGAAGAGTCGTTTGGCCACATGGTCAAGTATTGGGGCCGGGACTCAATCCGGTACCACCCAGAACCATGGCTTCCGTGCCCACTTTGAATATTTGGCACTAGCCGATGGAGCTTTTTGAAGCAGTGCAGGTTCGGCACGTACTTGAAGAACTTGCAGACCCATAAGTATGTCATCACCCTTCGGATGCTGGTGGGGGTTAGCTGACATAGGGAGATGTTGTAATGGATCAGCAAGTCTCGGACGAAAACGTCCAAAGGGAACCTCAGCCCGTACTGAAGCTGTCTCGTGTACACCCCCACATACCCCGGGGGTGGACGATGGATTCTATCGGATGCTGAGGGCATTCGGCACCAATATCCATCAGCTTCAAAAATGCCGTAATGCAACTCAATTTGCTCGGCAAATCGATATTGATCGGCGTTCTCTACCCACCATGAGTAGGGGCGGTTCTTTATCATGGCCGAAACGACTTCGGCATTCTCCCATTCTGAAAACCCAGGGAGGATATCCCAAAGGACAGCGGGAACTTCATCATCCCGTCCAGAAGCGCTCGGCTCATCCGTTCTTTGAGGAGGAGCCGAGGAAAGGGGAGTCGCCCTAATCCCTTCAGCAGGGTCAGACTCCGGCCTTTGACCATTCCAGGTCCCAATCCTGTTCCTAGGATCGGGAATCGGCCTTGCTCTTCTTGGAGCACGGGCTCTACCTCTAACTCCTCTTGCCATTGATTATTTCGAAGAGAAAAGTCGAAAGAAAAGGGGAAGGAGTTCGAATTCGAAGAAAAATAAACTGAAATCAAAGGAATTTACCTTAATCTGAAGCGAAAGTTGCCGATTTACGAGTTCGTAGTGGCAAGTCTCAGTTTCTAAGCTCAATGCTCGGGGAATTTGCGAAGTTTTGATGCGGGTTCTTGGTTTCTCTCTCGAGGAATTCTGGGTTTGTGTTGGTGAATAAGTGAGGAGAATGACGCGCCTCTGTTTATATCTCCAGGTACGGGATACGAAGAGTCTGTGCTTTAATTTCTCTTAAATACCCACTAAGTAACCATTAAACACATGATCTTGTGATTAAACTGCCCATTATCCGTCCAACTTCCGCAATCATTAACCGTTGTTATCTCATTAATTACGGTTTAAATTCAAATTTTTGGATCAATTAAATCATTTACTTCCCTCCTTTTCTGAATTAAATCAAACCCGACCCGTCATCCTTCCAAATCGGGTCTGGGGGGCAAGTTGTTTGGGTCCAATTTAGTCAAAATTGGGCCTAAGCACTAAATGATCCAATTAAAAGCCCAAGGTCAAGGTTCAACTCTCCAATTGCACAAAAGTCAAAGGTCAGCCCACAAAGCATGCCAATTGGGCTAAGGCCCAACCTCACCATGTATGATGAGGTATAAAAGCCATCATATTAACGTTCATATATTTTTTCTGATACACGTTCATATTCATATCCTCATTGAGATATATTCCACAAAAGCCTCAAGCTACAAACTCTCTTGCATAGTGTCTTCCTTTTACACATTGTACTGACTTTAGCCTCGGAGGGGCCTTCCTCGGAAACACCCCCGAGGCTAGTTTACGTGTGTTTACTGTGCAGGAAACCTTCGGCCCAACACAACTTGGACCGAATCCAGTCTTCTCCATTTCAGCGGACCTTCGGCAAGGTCCCATTGTTTTCACCCGAAACAAAAGCTATCCCTTTAGAGTGAGAATTCGATTTCCACCAAAACCGAAGTAAAAGATTATTAATTTTGTCAGTGACCGTAGAAGGAATCTTGAATACCGAAAGAACATGATTAAGAGAAGCCACCAGAACGGAGTTGATAATCACAAGATTAGCTGCAGCAGATAGATGGAGGGAAGCAAACCTACTCAAACAACTAGCCACCTTGTCAATGAGAGGTTGGAAAGTCTGGCACTTACTGTGCCCCATATCCACCGGAAGACCTAGGTAAGAACTCAGGGAAGGTTGAAACTTAAGTTGCAGAGCTAAGGCTAAAAATCTCGGTAGTCATCCGGAACATTAGGACTAAAATGGACAAAGGACTTCTATGAATTTTATCATCTGGCCCGAGATGTCACAAAACCTTTGAATCACTTGAAGAACCTCAGTACAAGCTGGAGGAGAAGGCTGAAAGAAAAGAAGGGAGTCATCTGCAAAGAACAAATGAGAGATCGAAGGAGAATGCCTAGAGATCTTAACGCCCCGAAAGAGGTTATCTTTTTTTGCCTTACGAATCATAGCCGAAAAAAGTTCCATACAAAGACAAAAAGATAAGAAGACAAAGGATCCCCTTCACGAACCCCACGAGCCGGCCTAAAAACTTTTGTAGGGTTGCCATTGACCAAATCTGATAAGGAAACCGTAGAGACGCACTGTTTTATGATGTGTATCCAATATGACAGGAAACCAAAGACTCGAAGGACTTGCCACAGAAAGTGCCAATTGACCCTGTCGTAGGCTTTGTTCATATCCAGCTTCAAAGCAGAAGACATAGTACAACCCCGAGAACGATCCATATAAGAAAATAATTCGTGAGGAATGAGACTGTTGTCAGACATGAGTCGTCCTGGAACAAATGCATTCTGGAAATCCGAAACAAGGGAAGGTAAAACTCTCCGGAGTTGGAAAGAAATACATTTAGCAACGCATTTGTAGAGGACGTTGCATAACCTTATCGGTCGGAATTGAGAAGGCTATTCGGGATGGTCCACCTTGGAAAGAAGAATGATAAAGGTACGATTCCATTCCCGAAGCATATGACCATGCAGAAAGAAATATTGCACCGCAAATACAACCGAGGGGCCGACATCAAACCAATGAGACTTAAAAAAGGCAGAAGTGAAGCCATCAGGCCTTGGAGTTTTAGATTTATCAATGCTGAACATAGCTCACCTGATTTCATCATATGAAATTGGAGTAATTTCAAGTTTTTGACAATCCGAAAGATGAGGAAGGTCTAGAGCATTCCAATCAAAAGCAGGCAAGTTTACCGAATCCTGAGAAGTACAAAATAGCTGTGAATAATAATCCAGAATAATCCTGCGAACACCATCGTGATCATGAACCCAACTTCCATTTGAATCCAAAAGACCTTGGATTTTGTTTTCCCGGCGGCGAGCCTGAACATAAGAAAAGAGCAGATGGGAATGACAGTCACCCAAAGCGTCCCACTAAACTTTAGCCCATTGTTTCCAATAAAGAAAAGCGGTCTGAGATTGAGCTATTTTGTCATCTCGCAAGGAAAGAAACAAATGACGGTGAAGCTTGGACTCCAAGTTCTGAGCCAGGGGAGATAGTGAAGAATGCAAATCCTTCCAGTTGATGCCCCAAAACTTCTTATGATTAATACACCATGAAAGCAACTTGGTGCGTAAGTTCTGCAGTTTCCTAGAAATAGCATACATAGGAGAACCCTTATAGTCCAAAGCCCAAGTTAATGATATAATATCCGCCACTTCCTTTGATAAAAGACACCAGTAGTCAATTCTGTAAGGTCGGCGAGAGAAGGAAGTAGGTTTTTCCTGTAAAATTATAGCAGCATGATCTGAATAAAAAATGGGTTGGTGAAGAAGAAAAGCTTCCGGGTGATCAAGCATCCAGTACTGTGTTGCAAAAGCCTTACAAAAGTTTATTGTTGAGTGAATATGAAGCTGTTGAGTGAATATGAAACTTCATGTGTTTTCTTTCGAAAATTAAAAATTAAAAAAAAAAGGCGATTTCATGCATGCTATGTAAAAATATTATATTCCCTTCGTTCTTGAAAGTTCGACTCACTTTACATTTGCATGGTCTCCAATGTACGTCTTTGACCATTTATATCTTTGGCTATGTGTAAGTGACAATTATAAAAAGTTGATATTTGGAAAATATAAACTAAGATAAACCTAATAAGATCTCTCATGTTAATTAATTTAATTCTTATGTATAAATCATAAAAGTTGGTCAAAATTATTTTATTTTAACCACATGAATAGTAAGTGAGTCGAAATTTCACAAATGGAGGTAAAAATTTTCTTTTACCTTTTCTTAATGAAATTATAATGAGGAAACACAATGGTCCATCATTGAAAATAACTTATGAATCTAAATACTCCGTAGTAGCGTAGTACAATTTGTTTTTGACAAATAATTCAAGGAAAGGAAGGAGAGAAAAGTTTCTGGAAAGATATTTAAATAATTTCCACATTGATTTGCTAATCATCTCCCCTCCAAACCTAAAATCATTTAAACAAATAAACAATATTATAGTTTAATCTAAATATAAATTCCTACATAATGTGCTTGTTGAATGTCAAACGATAACTGGTTAATATTTCAAAGGTCACCATATCCTAATGTAGATTAAACGAGTGAAAAACAAACATGTTTAAAGTCATCTCGAATCTACGAGTATTACAATTTGGTTCGGTTCTAATTTATTTATTTATTTTTTTTTTTTTTTGAAAACGCTTCAACAACTTCAATTAATCACGAGACAACGAGTCCATAAGTACATAAGGAGAAACAACTTAGAAACAATAATGATTTTCCCAAGTTTGTTTAAAACCAAAAGGAACAATTTAATCAAATACTCAACTATTGATTGATCAAATACTCAACTATTGTCATAATTGAGTCAAATACAATCTAAACTGTCATCACCCATATTAATAAACCATTAAGTTCTTGTCTTCTTGGTAATATAACCTTATCACACTAACATATGGGGACACCTCCATGCATTCTAGAGAATGAAAAATAAAAGCTACGCAACAATTCTCAATAACACACAAAGCCCCACATACACTTGGCCATTTATTTACACTTCATCAAATTAAAACCACTTAAAAATCCCACATTAAAAAAGTTACAAAATACAAACACTTAAAGTTGAACCAAAAATCTTGCAAAAATACATATAAGAAAAGGTCTAGTGCTTGTAGTCAAGTAGCATGCAAAAGTACCACTTTGTGTCACAATCGGACCATCCACATTATCCGGAGCCTTTTATCTTTTTTACAATCAATTACTTTCTCCGCTGCATAATATAATTTTTAGAAAAAAACGAGGGAAGAATATGATTTCTTTTAAACTTTAAGTTACTCAAGTAAGTGAAATAAAATCAAATTATACGGGGTGAGATACTTTGGAAAAAAGCCAATAATTTCATGGCTATATATGCAACTGCCAGTCTGCCACTTTGCATCAGATCCCACAATTTAAAAGTATTACAAATTTTTCTGTTTTTTACTTCATGCTATTGTGATGCTAATTACTAAATGTCTATTATTGGTACAATAAACAGTGTTCACACACATTTTCTCCCTTCTCTCTAAGATAATAATTTTTCTTTCCTTTTTTACAAAATAAATTTACTTCACTCTTCCAAATTATATGTCATTTATCTTATCTCATTAAAAAACCTATTATTGATTTGGCATGCACTCTGCTATCCCAACCTACCTATATAATAGTGAAATAAAAGTGGTAAAATAAACTATAGAGAGGCATTCAAGAGCTTGCACTCGTCTTTTGGGTTAAAATGGAGGAGATTGAAGTTGGAAATCATTCAAAAACGAAGGAAGTCATTGTTAAGCCAAAAGTTAAGATGAACAAATATGCTCTTGCTTGTGCTCTCTTGGCTTCAACCAATTCAATTTTGCTTGGCTATGGTATGTTCATTCATTCTTCTCTCTTTTAATATACAAGTATAGAAACTCGAACTTAAGATCCACTGTCTCACTTTTAGGTCACACATACAATCATGTACGATCATATTTACTTATTGATGGTCCACATTGAAAATTGAATAAAACAGTAACAGACTGACAAACTGGTCTCTTAATAAATATATGGTACACAAAAATAGAATAAAATATTTGAATTCTTAGGTGTTACTTACACTAGGCTAGGAGAACCACGACGTTAGTGATGCCAATAAGATGATAGACCTAAATTTAGAGTCGAGTCGGTTTAAGGAATATCCATAAACAAGGAAATAATTGACATAGATTGAGGAATTGAAGATTGGTATAGAAAATTGGAAGGTGCCAAGGATAAGGATAGCCTCAAATAAAAACAAAATATATATGGCTTCTTCTAAATGCATAAAAGGTACTATATTTGATGAGCTAAGGCCTAATTCTTACCACTTGTAAATTGATAGTGTAGAAGAATGATTCTTGTTGAATAACGCAAAGTTTGTTTTTTTTTTTTTATTTATTATTTTATTTTAAGATAGTATCTTGTGGTTAAAAATTAAAGTTTACTTGTGTTTTTTCTTTTTCTTTTTCAAAATAATAAAGCAGTAGTTAAAGAAATTGATTCATGTAATTTCTTAGCTTAGAAAAAGTTGGTGAATCATTGAAGTTTGGGATGATTCCAACTAACTGCATCATGAATATACAATGAGATTCATGCCACATTGTGCATTTGTGCTGCTGTGCCCAGCAAATTGAAGAGCCATCAAATATATATACGAGTATAATACTTCGCATAAGAAGTTTAATGTGCGTAGACATGTACGAGTAGTATATGAATTGACTTTAATAGTCCAAATCATCATAAGGTTGGAGGTTTAAACCCGATAATTTGGAGGAGAAGATTTCATTACCTTTCCTCCCCCACTCTTCCAAATTATCTAGCCTGCTAAGTGCTAACCTAGGCCGAGTTAAATCATGATGATGTGTCGGATATGAATGATGATGTGGCAGATAATTGAATATAAAAGATAATATTATAGATTAGGAAAGTAGAGATTCCTAATATAAAATGAAAGATTTGTAGAATGAAAAAAATTAAGTAAGAATATATTATATCCAATATTGCATTATTTTTTGTTCCTTTGGAAACATTATTTTTTTGCATGGAAAAAAAATTAATTAGGTTTTTTTTTTCAAAAACTAGCTAATAAAACCTAAAATTGGTGAAAAACTATCTAATTAAAAAAATGTTGTGAGAAATTTCCTAATAAAAGGCAAAATGTTGTACGATACTACCAACTGAATTTCCACCGTTGACTTAATTTTACAACATTGACCCACCTCAAAATACCCTCAAAACCACCGCGTGGGTTGGTTTTCAAGGTGGCAAGGTTATTTTCGGAGTGGTTGGAGGATATTCCGAGTTGGTGAGGGTAGTTTTGTGCTTCGGGATGGTAGTTTTTTGGGGCTTAGAGGTGGTGGTTTTGGGGTTGGAGCCTTGGAGGGTGGTTTTGGTGTGGTGGAGGCAATTTCAAGCAAGTTGTGTTGGTTTTGGGGATGAATGTGATGGTTTCTTACAACATTTTATCTTTTATTAAGTAGTTTCTTACAACATTTTTTATTAGGTAGTTTCTCACAAAGTCTGGGTTTTATTTGGTTGTTTCCAAAAAAAAAAACCAAATAATTATAATCTTATTTGATTTAATAAGTAATGATTGACATATACTCGTAAGAGTGAATTATAATTTTAAATTTTAATCCGTGTACTTTCATTTTAGGATAAACATATACTTTTACACTTCTTCCCACTGCACTCTCAAAGTGTCTAGCTTTTTTTTTTTTTTTTTTTTTGTTTCCCACTCTCAATTTTTGGTTATAGTGCTTATAGTTTTCAATCTAATCTATATTTTTAATATTTACAGATATTGGAGTAATAAGTGGGGCAATCCTGTACATAAGAGAGGACCTAAAACTAAGTAAATTCCAAGAAGAAATCTTAGTAGGTTCCCTTAACGTATGCTCACTCATTGGCTCTCTATTATCCGGCAAGACCTCGGACCTCATTGGCAGGCGCTACACCATTGTCCTTGCAGCCTGCACCTTCTTCGCCGG
Source organism: Chenopodium quinoa (assembly GCF_001683475.1). Taxonomy (NCBI): domain Eukaryota; kingdom Viridiplantae; phylum Streptophyta; class Magnoliopsida; order Caryophyllales; family Amaranthaceae; genus Chenopodium; species Chenopodium quinoa. The sequence continues at coordinate 1,493,740 of NW_018745003.1, forward strand.
GGCCTTGCTCATGGGGCTGGCCCCGTCGTACCCTTACCTAATGGCAGGTCGTGTGGTGGCCGGTATAGGAGTAGGCTACTCCCTCATGATTGCACCCGTTTACACGGCTGAGATATCACCAACAATGACACGTGGATTCATGAGCTCATTGCCTGAGGTTTTCATAACTGTAGGAATATTGTTAGGGTATGTGGTCAATTATGCACTTTCAGGGATACCTAATAATTGGAACTGGAGGGTGATGCTCCTGTTGGCGGTTGTTCCCTCTATCGGTGTTGGATTGGGGGTGTTTTTTATGCCTGAGTCGCCTAGGTGGCTTGTCATGAAGAAGAGGTTGAGCGAGGCGAAAACAGTCTTGGTTGCAACGTCTGAAAATGAAGAAGAAGCTGAGGTTAGACTTGGAGAGATCACTAGAGCATGGGAACTTCATGGTAATACTTTATACTTCTATTTTTTGGGTGCATAGACATATATACATTTTTTTTTTTTTTTTTTTTTGCATTTCTAGTAGTGCAGTTCATAATGTCAAATATGTTAACTAATTGGCAGAAGCAAGCAACTTTGTTGGGCAAAGTGTATGGAAGGAGCTACTTTGGAAGCCAACACCAGGGACTCGCCGGATCCTCATCGCAGCCATCGGGATAAACTTCTTCATGCAGGCTTCCGGGAATGATGCCGTGATTTACTATCTCCCTGAGGTCTTTAGCGCTGCTGGAATCAAGAAGAAGAAGCTGCTCTTTGCCATCAATGTGATCATGGGAACAGCTAAAGCTACCTTTGTTATGATATCAGCTCTTGTCTTAGATAAATATGGTAGGAGACCTCTTCTGTTATTGAGCTCAGCTGGTATGGCTGTGTCCCTATCAACTTTGGGCCTTGGGTCCATGTTTCTTAGGGCTTCAGGCCATAAGCCTAGTTGGGCTATTGTTGTAAGTGTGATCGCGGTCTGTGCTGATGTGTCATTTTTTTCTGTCGGGCTTGGCCCTATAACTTGGGTGTACTCGTCGGAGATTTTTCCGATGAGGCTTAGGGCCCAAGGGACGAGTTTGGCGGTCTCTGTAAATAGGTTTGTCAGTGGGGTTGTGGCAATGACATTTCTGACTATAGCAACAAAGATAACATTTGGGGGTATGTTCTTTGTTTTGGCCGGAATTATGGTGTTGGCGATGGTGTTTTTCTTCTTCACTATACCGGAAACTAAAGGGAAGAATTTGGAGGATATAGGGAAACTGTTTGAGAATAAGAAAACTAGTGATGAAGGAAGAGAAATCAGGGAGGCTTGAAAAAACATATAGTAAAAATACTCTGTAGTAACCTTGATATTTGATCGAAATGATCCATGTACCATGTACTTAGACTACATCAGAGAATTTTTAGCAATGTAATGTTGAATCAAAATGTAATAGGTAGTTCGAATCAGTAGTTAAAGACCTCTACATCATATGTAGAGAATCAAGTCCAAGCTAATTGTAAATTTGTAGTTCTGTAGCCAACAGGTTGATAATTTAGATGTCATTTTCAGTGATTAAGTCTCAAATGTGCCTATTCACTTCGACAAAGAATGGTTACGAGCCACAAATACTGTAACCAGTTGTACAAAATCATCCAGGCCAGAAATGACAATTGTGTTCCCCAATCAACGTCTTATGGTGAGAGACGAGAGAAAAAATGATGGGATATGATGCATATAGAATTATACAAGGGATTACCATAACTCCTGTTCTTAACAAAAGGACTAGGTACTCTAGTCAGTAAGTCAGTTCACAACCTCACATGTTGCAGAACATCATTTACATTGTATAGTCGTTTGACTAGCTAGCAAGTTAATAATGGGATATGATGCATATAGAATTATACACATTGGCATTCAGTTCTCATTTCTCAATCCTTGATCCCCAGAAAACGGAAAGTTTGGACTTTCATGTACTGTTCTGATAAGTAATTTACATGGAGCCATTTGACTAACATGGCTGAGCGAGTTTGGCCTGAAATAAATATATGAATACTATTGTAAGCACGTTTTCTATCCAGGTATACACATTTAATTGAAGTTTAGAAATAATTATCACATATAGTAAATTAGTATTGGTTTATGATTGGTTTTCCTAACAGACTTTTTTTTAAATAAAATGTTAGAGAAAGGACAGATATCACAACTATAATAGTTTTTTTTTTTTTTTAATAAAATATTGAGATAGTGTAAAAACTAATCCTAGAAAAGAGAGTTTTAGGATTATGGTATTGCTTAATTTACCTTTTCAGCAGCCTCTTGTTCTACCACAGTATAATTATCAACTGTGCCCCATGAATATGAATTAGTTACCGAATAAGAATCTGTATATTAAAAAAAGAAGAGAATTAGATCACACAAGCATACAAGTAAGCTTCAACTATTTGCACTGTAAAAGAAAGTTACATCTCACCATTGATATCAGTCCATAACCAGCTTTGAGTAGACATCAACTTCTCCACCATGGTTGGATGAAGTCGACTACGATGTGGACTCAAAACTCGGTATTCTCCAGTATCAAATATGTGCTCTGGAGCAACTGAGAAGATAGGAATAGCCAGAATATCTCTCACCATTTTCTTCAAGACAGGCTTGTTTGCATACCTCCACCAACCCAAAACAGCAATATCTCCAACACTTTCATCAACATAACTGATATCCTCTTCCAAGTAAGCATCCAATTCGGGTTTCTGATCAAGTTGCTCCATTTTTCTCTTCTTCCTTACACGCTTCTTCATTTTTTCAAAGTATGTACAAGTATCTGAATCATCAAGGCCAGAAAAAGAACGATCATCACAATTTGTCTCCTCCGGGATCACTTTACTTTGATACTCGTTGAAGAGATCAAAGAAAATTTGGCGAATGTGCTCCACTTCGATCTGACTTTCATCTCCATAGATATTTTCGAAACATTCCTCAACACCAACCAATTTAAATCTATGATCCAATACTGAAGCAACAGCAAAAATATCCCGTACTGAGTTCCAGTACTTGTCAAATATCTCTAGCGTTTTCAAAGCCATGTTTCTCACGATCTCATTAGTGCAGGTAACCCATTTAGAGATAGCTGTTTTGATGGTACACAAATCTAAGAAAAAAAAGTTTGCACAACGATAGTTAGAGACACGATTTATCACTGTATAGAATAGTCTCAGCTTTTGACAAATTTCTTTGGCTAACTCCCACTCCTCTTCGCTAGGCACACACAAGTATTCAGACTCCTGTTTCTTCAGGTGACAGAAGACAGGTTTAAGCAAAAGAGCTGATTGTAACATCAGAAAGGTTGTGTTCCACTTGGAGACAGAATCAAGATTCAACTTACTGTCACTATCAGATATGCTTAGCTCACGCGATGCTTCCTTAAAATCCCCCTCTCTTTGGGGTGTTGCAGTCCAGAACAGGATACTCTCACGAATTTTCTCAATCACACTTCCAATTACATCGAAACCCTCTTTAACCATCAAGCTCATAGTACGAGCAAAACATCTTGTTTGCAACAATTTTCCACCCAATATAAGAGAGCTACTTGAAAGCTTATCAGCTAAAATATCAGTAAGTCGTCCCTCATCAGAATCATCAGATGCATATTCAATGGCAATAGTAGAGATTTTTGAGGCCACATCCCAGTCAATAAGACAATCCGCAGTGAGTTTGGCAATCAACTCATTTTTAAATGTGTAAGGCACATATACAAACCTTCAAAATGTGAATAATATGAAAGTCAATTTTTACAGAAACAAACTACATTACAAATATAAGAAGGCAGCAGAAACAAGCAAATTTCACAGAAACAAGGGTGGTTAACACACGGAATTAAGATTTATGTATAAAAGTACCTCATCATGCGACGTTCAACTTTCCAGTTATCATCGATTATCTGTCCTGTAATAGCAATATATCTCTTAGTTTGTTCACATGAAATCCACTTATCTACAGTAACGGCAATCTTGCTCTCATTATCACTGAACGATCCCATTGAAATGTCCCTATTGAACTCATGGATTTTTGATATATCACTGTTTAGTGTGATTTGAGAAACCGAGGGGTAAACAACTTCAAAGAGTTTTCTAAACCCCGTATGATCAACCATGGAGAGGGGATAGTCATGTAGAATTATTGCTTTTGCCAATTCTCTCCTTATCCCCATTGGAAAGAAGGTAAGCTGATTGATGGTTTTAAGTCGTCCAGCTCGTTCACGCAAAGGTATATTATATAAATCAGAAGTATGCATAGAAGATACTCCATCTTCCTCATGTGATGGTTCTGAATCATTGACTAGGGCAGGAGATTGAATGCCAGCAACCGGTTTATTTATGGACTCAGCGCTTAACCCTCCAGAAGACATGTCAAACCTACCATGTTGAATCAGGTTAGAAGTTTAACAATCAATAATAGAACATAAGGAACTAACATTGACCATAAACAGTTTCAAATGAACCTTGTTTCAAATGATGAGCGAAAGTAAGTTTCCAATCCAAGTGTTGAACGTTGACATGATCCTAAAGTCCTTAACTATAGTAGCATAATGCTGTCCCAGAGTAGTTTATTAAAGCTACAAGTACCAGTACAAAAATCAATATGCGTAAAGTAAAAAAAAAAACATCAATACAGTGTATCTGTGAGATCTCAGCCGAACCCAAAAGGCCCTGATCAGTGATCACACCTTCACCCCTATTTGCGTTGTCTCGAAAAAAAACTTCAGCAACTTCCTCTCTAGATGCTACCTTTTTACAAGACTCTATGAGTCCGTTGTACCCCCCCCCCCAACTATATATACTGTCTTAGCACAAGGCTACTAATTAGAAGGCAAACGCGGCAGCAAGAGAAATATCCAAGCTTGGTACATTAGTGTCTAGCTATTTGAAACAAAAATAATCGCCAAACCAACATGGAGCATAGATCAAAAAAAAAAAAAAAAGTTTCAGATATGGACTCTTCATTGACACTCACTATCAAAACCAAGTGAGTAGTCAAACCAAGGTAACAAGGTTACATAACAACGAGAAAATATAAGTTCATCCCTTTGATAATCTTGGAATGCAAATCAAGTGGCAAGATTATAATGAAATCATTTAATTAGCAATGTTCATAGGTAAAACTGCTAATGGTGTTAGCGGTTTTACCTAAAATGTTACAAATTTGCACCTTGACCTACATATTTCATTTATCAAGAATATGTGATAAAAGCATTCAATTTCACCAATTTATTTTTTAGAAACCAAACACTCTTACATCCTGGTGACATTCAAAGTGTGTTAATTAAATAGGGACGAAAGGAGTAAATGGTATGCCATGATAATTTTAGCAAATTTCGTGAACCACTATCTTTTAGTTTGCTATCTTTGTGAATTACTAGTAGCAATGAGGGTAGGGTGGGATGATTGTTAAAAAAAAAACTTAAAAGGTACTCCTTCCGTCCCCAAATTTTTACGGTCTCAAAACGTGTCTTAAAATGCCTAAATTTCTATATTCATACGCGTAAAAATTATAAAAACTTGATATTAATAAAAATATACAATGTGTCGAATCCAACAAGATCTTACGTGAACATATAATCACTTATAGATTAACAGAAATTTATGGTCAAAGTTTTTAAAGTTTGACCTAAATATTAACTGGGAAAATCATTTGGGGATGGAGAGAGTAGTAATTTACTACCTTTAAAGTTTTTTTTTTTTTAAACATATCATCCCACCCTAATTGCTACTAGTAATTCACAAAGATAGCAATGTAAAAGATAGTGGTTCACAAAATCTCCGTAATTTCAACAGAGAATTTTCAATTTGTGAATTTTTGACCTAGAAACCCTAAAATGAGAGAACATCACTCAGATTTTCCATGTATTATCAAGGAAAAATCCACAGAAATAAAATTAACCTGAGCAAAATTATACAGAGCACAGATTATTAATGAAAATTAAGCAATAATTTCTACCGAATTTATACAGAGAAGACAATATCAATACAATGTAAGAAGAAAATAATAATTAGGCAGTAAAATTGAAGGAAGAAAATGGTGTAAGAGAAAGAGACAGAATTTCACCTTGTAAAAAGTTCATGCTTCCCAATTCATCAATGCTTTCGGAATGTGTTGAGAATTGAGAGTTGAGAGTTGAGAGAGAGATTTGCGCTGCTGAAGAGGAAGAGGCGGGAAAAAGACGACACTTCTTGGTTTTGATCCGGTAGTCATTTTCGATTCTATCGTCAATATGCGTTATGCATATTTAAATACTCCGTAACACACGTGTTATGCGTATTTAAATACTCAGTAACATATGTGGTACTATCCCTTTTGTTTCACGGTGCAAGTGGTTGACCTTTTTAATATAATAAAGAATTCACATGTCTCTTTTTGACCGTAAATATTTATTATGGAATAAAATATAAAAACAAAACAGGTGTTACTCCGTAATACAAGTATAATTTATACTCATATTCCGCAATAAGAGTTGCTAATGGTCAAAATTGTACATTGATAAGTGTGTCAATCAAACTATTGCATTTAACTTGAAACAAAGGAAAGGAAGTATTGTAATTTACACATTCACATTGATTATCGAGTCATTTTGGACCGGTTGAATTCGATTAGGTTTGGGTAAAGTAATTTTATACTCCGTACATCTAAGTGATCGGATACCGGTTAATTTTGCATAAATTAGTCATTATGTTTTAGACTTGAAACTATTTTTATTCTTGGTTTCTAAAATATATAGTAATGGAACTTAGTAAATAAAATCCAAGATCACACATACGTCATTGTAATTTTAGAAATGAGAATTAATCTTAAAACACATGACAACATCACACATAAATTGATGTATTTTTCTACAGTATCAAGTATTTTGTATCATTGTTTAACGACTACTTTTACTTGAATTAAAAAAAAAATACAAAAAAAAAGTTTGATAAAACTTACGTTCCTAATCTAAACAAATAATTACTTTTTTTGAAACAGAAACAAATAATTATTCCATTTTATCAAGTAACTTTGACTTGTTACTAAAAATAATTAATTAATTAATTATTTTTTTTGTAACAAAAAAAAAAAAAAAAAAAAAAAAACCCAACTTGTTAAGCTCTTTGAAAAACCAATTTTGACACACCATTTAATGAGAAAAGCATACAAAAACACAAGTGCACCACCAATTAGCAATAAGTCCCTCTACCCTTCCATGCCAACACTACTCATTACTCAACTCACAAGGCCACAACCAGAAGTAATATTCCCAACCCCTTCAAAATCACCACAACACCTTCGCATCTCCATGACCTCACCACCCTACCAGTCTGCCACCACGACTATACGATCCTAGAGACAGAAAGAGCAGGGGAGAAAAAGAGGACCAAGAAAAATCCAATGAGAGAAAGATGGAAATGAACGAGAAAGATTCATTGTATACATCTTTGAGCCCATCTCAAGGGAAAAAAAACTTGTAACACACCAATTTTTAATACTGTACATCACAAGTGCCTACACTACTATTGTTGTATGAAGTCTACTATTGTACTACGTCACCAGTTTACGCAGTTAGCAACGAGCTTCTACAGAAATCCAACTCTTTCTCCCTACCAGGCATACATGTACCAACGAACTAACATTTCAACCAAATTCAAAAGCTATCAGCGAGCAATTTTCTGTTGTCAATCATTTAGGTGACTCTGAAGGCTCGTCAATAGATTCTGCAGTCTTGTCCTGAGAGACAATGTTATGTGATCAAATCCAGTTCAAGGGAATGATAACAATGTGACTATATGAGTGGTTGAATAGAACAGAGTTTTACCTCAAAAATTATTACACAATCAACATTAGCGTCATCAAAGATTGTACCTAATGAATGCAAAATTATAGCAGCAGATGAAGTCATGAAACTGCATGTAGATATATTAAGTATAAAATGTGTGATTATCCCATATATAAAAGCATTAATACATCAATGTGGTAAACACTAAACAGTAAGATTTCCTAATTTTCATTAACTTAGTTGCTTTACCTTAGGAATCCAAGTTTTTGCGTCTCCTAATCCAACTCTGAGTACACATCAATGCCTCAACCATTGTTGGACGAAGTCTGCTACGATTTGCACCCAAAATCTTATCACCAATATCAAATGCATTCTCTACATCAACTGAGAAAATTGGAATAGCCAAGACTTCTTTTGCAATCTTATGCAAGACAGGATATCTTGACTTCTTTTTATTCCACCAAGACAAGATATCAAAATCTTTTGTTTCTGGATCAAAATATTCTTTTAAGTACAAGTCAACCTCGTAATGTTCGGGTTCTTTCTTCTTCATTTCTCTGAGATACCTCTTGAACATGAATTCTGCAGGATTTTGCCGCAACTCTAGCAAGCTTAAGCCCTCATTACTGGGTTTTTCCACAGGAAGGGAGCTCTTGTACTCATTAAATAAATCATACAACATTCGGCGAACCCTTTCAATTACACCTTCAGCTTCATTTCCATAAATTAATGGAAAAAAGTGCTCCACTGAGAAAAATCGATATTTAGGGTGAAACACAGACACAACCCCCTAGTATATCATGTGTTGCAAACACGTACTTATCAAGCTTCTTTACCATCATTGAGGCCATATTTTTAATCACTGGAGCCTCACAATCGAGCCACTCGGTTAAAGTCTCTTTAATGAAACACAAGTGCATAAAATAGAAGCAAGCAGCAGGACAATCTGCCAAAGACTTCGTCTCATTATACAGAAATTGCAGCCTATTGCACACTTTCATAGCTAAATCCCATTCTTCCTTAGTAGGCAAAGAGTCATATTGAGATTGCTGCTGTCTAAAATGAGAAAATACATCCTTGACAACAATTGAGTCTTGCAGCATCAAGTATGTTGAACTCCAATTCAACCCATCATCAAGCACCAACTTTGTTGTAGTGCGTACACCCAACTCACAAGCAGCTTTCTTAAATGTCATTTCTCTTTCTGGTGATGATGTCCAAAACACGATACTATTACGTATTTTCTCAATTACATGCCTAACCACATCAAGTCCATCTTGCACCATCAGGCTCAAAGTATGAGCAAAACATGGTAACTGGAATAGTTTTACTCTAAAGAGGAGTTTATTTCCTGAAAGCTTTTCCACTAGAATGTCAACAAGCTTGTCATCAGAAGTGTAACTATCGACTGTTATAGTTGACAGTTTTTTTATCACATCGAAGTATGAGAAACAATCTAGAATGACCTTGCTAATTGACTCATTTGTACAAGGTAATGGCACATTTGCAAACCTGCAGCAAGCAGAGAAATATAAGGTAGCAACTGAGATAAACATACAGCACATATGATTCACAGCTTTGATAAAAACAGCTTTTTATGTAAAGTGAAAACTGAAATTACCTCAAGATATATGATTGTCTTTTCCACTCATCATCAATTATGTGTCCTGTGATGGCCAAAAATCTTTGATTTCCATCATTAGAAGTCCACATTTTTGTTGTAATAGCAACTCCACCGGACGAATTATCATCTAAATCGCAGAATGTCGTGCACCTCTCAAATTTGAAGATTTTCATTGTCATTCTCAACAGTGTTTTGAGAGTGCATCCCAAATGAAGGATTAACTTTACGCAAGAAGTCCCTAAACCCTATTTGCTCAACAACAGAAAGAGGATAGTCATGTAGTATAATCATTTTGGCCAATTCTTTCCTCGATAGGACAGGATCGAAGGTGAACTTTTGAACAGTTACCAACCGTTCTGCATCTACATCATGAAACTCCATTTCTGAATCGTAGTAATCTATTGACTGAAGGGACTCCACAGAGCATTGTGGATGGGATTCAATTCGAGACTGAATCTCGTCTTCTGATGTAGTTGGTTGACACGGCTGTTTAGAGAACGAAGCTCCCTGAATGATCATAGTATCAGCTTATCAGATCCTTTAACGTCTACTCAAGCATTGAGGGGAAATAAAAACATAGAATTCTTTTTAACAAGAATCACAACTTCCATATTGAAAATGAGAAGGGGATAAAAAAAAAAAAAAAAAAAAAAAAAAAAAAAAAGAGCTCCAGACACTGAGAGTAAATTAAGTGTTACAAAAATTAGTTAGGTATTAAGTACCTCATCCAGTACAGCATTAAACTTAGGTTCCTCATCCACTGCCCTTCGTTTCTTCAAGCGTTCCGAAGAAACTTCATCAGCTGGCCTCTTCACTGTCTTGGACGGTAACATATGAGCCATCTTGTGCAGCCTAAATATCAGATTCTCATAAATTTCAGAAACCTATTTACAGAACAAAACTAATGAGTACATCCCTACAAATCAACTGACATATCATCTTCATTTGAGCAGCATTTTGATTCTGTCATGTTGTAACCTTTGTTCAAACTACACTAACTAATATCTGTAAAATGTAACTCAATCTTCTTTTACTATGTATGTGACTGGAAACAGGTAAAAGATGCAGAAAATCGCTGTTCGATCTTAGAAAATACGAGCAAATGACCGATGTGGTACATCCTCCTGAGGTAGTACCTAAGAATTGAGACTGAATTTCATCCACATTATAAGCATTATGTTGCTCTCTATGTATACACCAAAAACAAAAACAAATTCCTAATAAAAATAAAAGCTTGTAAGAAAATGGTAGTTTTTTCGGACATCTTAAATTGCAGAAATGAATTATGGGTATTGCTCAACACAAAGAAAAGTTTTTAATTTTATTTTATGTTTTATACAATTCTTTGCAAAAGTCATGCAGAATAAATTGAGAAATACAATCTTATTCAAGGTTAAGGATAATATCATAATTAGGCTTTAAAATCATACTTAATCAAAGTAAACATCCATAACAAAGTACCAATTAGCTATTGGTGTAGTGGTGATCGGGGCTACACTTAATAGGGAGGATCGCGTGTTCCATCCCCGCAACAACAATTGGGAGGGGACTGGAACCTAACAACCCAGAACTTATCCTCGAATTCGGATTAGCCCAAAGGATTAACTGGATAGAACACAAAAAAAAAAAAAAAAAAAAATAACATAACAAAGTGAAAGATAGAAAATTGCAAAACCTAGAACAAGATTACCTCCAAATTTTCAGAAATTTAGCATTGCGTAATTCTACAAATTATAACGACAAGTAGATGATCAGGGAGAAACACAATGTAAACAAGATTGTAATTAGAGCATATAAGGAGGGATAGAAGCAAGTATTTTAGCAGAAGCTAAGAGGCGCGAAAACTAAAGGCTAGTACTTAGAAATAGTTACACACCTAGGTCAAATAATATACTACCTCCATTTTTAAAATTTCGACTCACTTACTATTTATATAGTCAAAATAAAATAACTTTGACCATATTTTATGAGCTATACAATATAAATAAATTAGCATGTGAGATCATATTGGATTCCCCTTATTATAAATAATCCAATTATCAATTTTTTTACAAACTTCACTTATACACAACCGGAGTTATTCATGGTTAAAGAAGTTCATTGAAAACCGTATAATTGCAAAGTGAGTCGAACTTTCAGGAACGAAAATAGTACTACGGAGTAGTACTTCGTAGACCGTAGTTAAACTTGCCTTAAACTAGTATACTACGGATATACTAGTTAAACTTGCCTTAAACTAGTATACTACGGAGGGAAACTCATCTTATAACTTTGAAGTTATAAGTTCGAGCCCCTCATCTATATTCGCTTGGGAGTAGAGGATTCCCTTACACTCTCCCTATAATCTCAAGCGTTGACCTTAGTTAAATGCAAATACAAACCAATAAAGTATGAGCTCATAAAACCTCGATATGACATTTTATTGATTATGAACACTTTAATTTATTGATCAAGCAAGTGTATTTTAAGATGTCACCAAGAAAATGCATAAGATGTCAACTTAGGAAAATCATTAAGATGTAACGTCAAAGTGTTTTACTATTGGTGGGAAATCTACCTTGTGATTTGACGTTACGAATTCGAGCCCCACCAACTACATTTGCTTGATAACAGAGGGATTCTCTTATCCCTAATGATACACAAAATATACTATTGAAATTAAAAAATTTCATAATAACCCGTGTGAATTACAAAAAAAAAAATAAAAAAAAATAAAAAAATAAAAAACCTATAAAAAAACAATATTTGTTTCTGTATCAGTGATAACCCAGAAGAAGAAGAGAAGAAGCAAGAAACCCTTGCTGATATCTGACTCCTCCCTACCAAATCCAATCTCATCCCTCATTTACCCACCATACCCCCTTTCTCCCCATCATCAAGGTCAGTTCTTTTTCTCTATTCTCATTCCAATTCTCTCTTTCTCTCTCTCTCTTGTTTCCTCTTGTTCTTGGATCTGCCCTAATTTCATGGTGATTCTTTTTATCTGGGTATTTATGGTTTCTGTATTGTCAGGAAATGGGTATTTGTGGTTTAATTTTGTTGGGTTTTTGTTAGGATTCCTTCCATGTTTCAATTTCAATCCATTATTTGATTCCTTTTACTTCAATTTTAATAAAATTTGTAGCTTTTATAAGCTGTATAATAAGAAATTCTTGTTTGGGTAATTGAGTATTGTAAATTGTTCATTTAATTATTAATCTTAGTATGCCTAGCTTGTTACTCTTCTTGTTGATTGATTTTGAGTTGCGGATAAAAAGATGAGGTGGATTAGGTGAATTGACCTTTTGTCTGATTAGTAGGTTAATCACATATATGAATTCAAATTTGCAGCTTTTAAAGATTGCTAAGGGGGAGACGTAGTGATTGTCGGTATTTTCGTACCTTTTTGATAGTTTTCTTGGTTGGATGGCTGTTGATTTTAGCAATTAATACTTGGTTGTGTGTGAATATTAGACATATGGAATGTGTATTGGCTCACTGATTGCATTTGTGGGGGAATTTGTGGCTTAACTTTCTGGTATTTGATAAAGATTCTGATTTGGCAGTATTTGGAGTTTCGGCGATACTCCTTTTGGTCTGATTGTATTTACACTTACTATTTAGGGTTGTTTGACTATCCGAGAATAGTAATGATGTGCGATTGGATTTTCCAAAACACCCCTACTTTAATTGAATGGCAGGGAGAACTTGGGATTTAATTAACTATTATGAAGAGTGATTTCGTGGTAGGGTTGTGGAAATCATCTTTGAGGGAGTAGAACAATAGCACCGATGACGATATTATGGTATTTTACTTTGCAGAAGAGTATTCTTTGATGTACTAGTTAAGTGAATACAATTTTCTGTTTTATAAATAGCTAAGAAGTTTCATGGTTTGTTTTGGCATTTTTTTTCTCTCTCTCTATCCTCTGTATCAATTTACTTGTTGCAACTGAAAACTCAAAATTATATGCATGATCATGTATTCATGTGTATACTGGATGATGATGATTTTATTACCTCCCCACACCATTCTTCAACATGTCTCATGAGGCTCTCTTTTTCATAGTTGTGTGTGGATGCATGATTTTTTCCTTTGGGGTTGGGTTGGGATGTGGGCTTGTTTAAAATGAATGTGTTCTTAATGGTTGAATTTTAGAGTTTGTTCTTTGATATACTTGATTCCTAAGCCATCTATTGATTGATACTTTGACGTAATTTATGTCACTTATTGGTGTATTTTAAGCAGAAGTAAAATATTTTGGCAAATAACTTTTCAGCGACATTGGAAATAGACAGATGGGAACACTTTGGTTTCATGTATATGTGGTGTTTCTATATAAATGTCATCAATCTATTTTTAAGAAGAAGAGATTAACAGTGTTATTTTTCGGAAAATATGTAGTGCCTATGAAGTTCCTCATGGCTTTTATTTGCAAAAATTTTCCTTATTGACTTTGCATGTATGTGGTTAAGATTCTATTCATGTTACTCATTCTTGTGTATAACAATGTAGATGATTGTTGCAAAAAGGGTGGATCTCAGCTATATGAGGTTCTCTTCTTTCCTAGGTTTGGAAAATCGTGTTTCAGGTGTCATTTACACATAGCCTCTATCGAGTTGGTTCATCTTCTCTTTCACGGTATCTTTTGTTTAGTTAGTAGATGTTTTTTTGTTATCATAGTTGGCCTTATTAAAAGCTGAGAGTTGCAGTGGAATGATTTTACGGCATTCTAAATATTCAAAGCGTTCTCTTCTGACCTAGGATTTTAAGTTTGCTTCTGGGGCGTGGTGTTGCTTACCTCACTTTTTTTCGCCACACTTATTCTTTTTGTCTAAGGTTTCTTCTTCCTCTTTAACTTTATTAGAAGTCTAGAGCTGGAATTAGTGGAGTTTTTGACAAAGAAATAATACTCCAACTTTGCAGGATGTTACAACAGTGTCTAGTTTTAGGTTCTATTATTTTTCGTAAGCCCCAAATGATTGTATAAACATTAGTTCTCCTCATTGTAGATAGCTATGTTTCTTAGGTAAGTCCAAGGTTTTTTGGATACCTAAGGTTTTTTAATTGAAAGACCCCATCGGGGACTTATTGTATTCTTTATTTTCTTGTTCATTTGTAACACAGCATCGGGGACTTTCCTCAAGCTCACATGAATAATTGATTTTGTTTCTCTAATTTACTTATTTGTAGGCTTTTATCTGAAGCCCCCTCCCCCAATTTGCAGTAGTGATACATCCTCTATGGATTAGTACCAGTCAATATGTATCTTGCACTGTGGCCTGAGGGGTAATTTTGATGAATATCTCGCCTTTCTCGGTCATAATTCTATATTTCTCTTTGATTTTTGGATTTAGGAAATTTGTGAATTATATCCTTGGTATATGAATGGAGGTTGGGACTTGAAAGTTTTTAGAGGTTAACATCATATTCACCAATTTGATTTATTTTTAAGAGGTTTGTAGTTTCATGCAAACAATAGTTATTGTGTAACACATTGGAGAGTTCTAGAGGCATAAGATCAATTTTAGTGTCATTTATGCAGCTGATATAGAGAGCTTATTTAGAGTGTTGTATCATACTTCTATGCTAGGGTTAAAAAAGGTTACTGATAACCAGAAGGTCCTTCACTAGTAAATACCCTTCTCTAGCTTCATACAATTCTCAGTTTACCAATTTACTATCTGCTTGATGGTTTTCCACCAACAGTCAGCCCTTGAAGTTTGGGAAACCACACTAATAATTAGAAATCTTGGATGTGGTGAATTTACGGTGCTCTGAGCCTCTGACTGTATGACCTAAGATTGAATAGTCAAAAGAAATTCCAACTATATATCAAATTCAAGGGTCTTAATCCCCATAGTAGCCTCTAAGGTAACCTAAGTTTGTAATAAATGTTGGATCATACATGACTCTAGACCATTTTGGATACCAAAAGCTGAAGGCGTACCTAGGCGATAGGGATTCCCTAGCTGAGAATATAGGTAGCTGAAAGTTTCATAAATACTACAAGAGGCCATTGACAGCAATTTAAAGACAAGTACAAGATGCACATCTCTTGTTCTTTTCACTGCTTCAATTGATTGTTATGGCCATGAAGCAACGGCAATTCACATCCCTAACTCTTCTTATACACATGGAGACTCTTAGCCCAAATTGCTTGGGGCAAACCATCTTGCATAAGCTTTTGGATTTTTGGATTGCAAGGTGACATTCATGGTTGCACTACTAATTGCATGGGGAAGAAGTTATGTTTAGCCTGGATAGTTGGTCCAAACTCCAAAACAGATTTGATCAATAGTTCCAGGGTATGTCTTGGCCAAAGATTTTGCTACACTAGCTCGATCAAGACATAGGGAGGATTCGGTAGATAAGTTGATGTATGACATTCCTATTTTTCAGATGATATTTAATTAAAGAGAAGTCATTGATGACCAAGAAAACATTGGATGAGGATATGACATTTGAAGACTGAACTATATGGGAACTGTTCTTTGCAGCCTGTTAATGACATTGTCCTTTTGTTTTGTGCATTTATAAGGCTGTGTCGTTTTCATAAAAGTTCTCTCTGTTATCTGAATTGCCTATCCTAATATGTGATCAATTCTTCTCTTATAGCAAATGGCTTGTATTTACTTTTTTTTTGAGTGCTATGTAATGAATTTATTTCCTGATATGGATATACTTTGTATATACTATCTTGGTGCTCCTGCAATATACTTGAATCTTTGCTGTATAGATAGTAATGATACTTTACTCCATAAATTTCTCTCCCTGCTCTGTAAAATGTAATGTTTCTTTCATTGAAGATGTGACTTTGCTACGTAAATTATTAAAACCGCTGTTCTCCTATGCCAATTTCTACACCTTTTATGCGTTTAATCTGCTTTGTTTGCGCTTCACAGATCCTTTGAGAAAATTAATTTAAGATCAACAAAATGGAGCTGAAGGGTGTGAAAGATGCATTTGACCATGTTACAAAAAAACAAAAGATGTGTTCCTCCAAATGCCATGAAGCAGTAGAACAGATAGGCCAGGAAGTTGAGCAGGCTTTAATTAAACTACAATCAGCTGATGCTAGTACTTCATACCCAGATCATAAAGCCATAATTGCTGATCTCAAGACCAAGTTGAAGGAGATTACTCAGTGCAGCCAACTAGAATCCAGCCAAAAAGAGCTGAATGGACCATTGAGCAAGTACCCAAAGCAGCTCGAAAAATCTTTCAATCCTGATATATCTAAAGCATACAGAAACGTTGATTTCAATAACCACACAGTTAATCAGATCATAGCCAGTCATCTGTACAGGGAAGGCCTATTTGAAGTGGGAGACTGCTTTGCCAATGAAGCTGGGGAGCATGAAGCAACTGCCTTAAAATGTCCTTTTATTGAGATGTACCATATCCAACAAGCCATGAAGTCCCATAATTTGGAACCAGCCCTAAAATGGGCATCTGCCAACCGCGAGATACTCAAGCAAAATGGATCAGATCTCGAGCTTAAACTTCATAGGCTACAGTACGTTGAAATTCTGCAGAATCAAGGTAGAGATGATGCCCTAAAATATGCTAGAACTTTTCTATCTCCTTTTGCTTCCTCCCATATGGCTGGAATCCAGAAGCTGATGGCATGTCTTTTATGGGCTGGTAAACTCGACTCCTCTCCCTATTCTGATCTTCTTGCTCCTATCAATTGGGAAAAGTTGGGTGAAGAATTTACAAGGCAATTCTGTAATCTCCTGGGACAATCTTTTGAGAGTCCATTGAGTGTGAGTGTAGCAGCTGGAGTTCAAGGGCTTCCTACCCTTCTTAAACTGATGAATGTGATGACAAGTAAGAAACAGGAATGGCAATCTATGAAACAGCTCCCTGTTCCGATTGAGTTGGATAAAGAATTTCAATTCCACACTATATTTGTGTGCCCTGTAACTCGGGATCAAGCAACCGAGGAGAACCCACCAATGCTGATGTCTTGTGGGCATGTTCTTTGCAAGCAATCAATCACAAAACTCTCAAAGAGCAGTACTAAGACCTTCAAGTGCCCTTACTGCCCAGCTGAGATTGAGGCTACACTTTGTAGACGGTTATATTTTTGATGTTGATGAACAAGTATGGCTGTACTTTTTAGGTTCACAATCTCTCACTTTTCCTTTCTCACATGAACATAAGAAGTTGCTGTTGTGAAGTATGTTGTGTTTGTTATTGTGCAGGTTATATCTTTCTTGGGTGGTAGTTTCCCTGGGAAACTCCCTTTATGGATCTTTATGTTTGTGTTATTGGTGTGATGTCGCCAATTGTATATATACATTCTTTCTATTACTTGATGGCGCTTTGTTTAGTCTCTAGAATTTTTAAAATAATTCTTCTGTCCGTCGTGTTTATTACTTATTCTGCTGCTGTTATGGGTAATTTACAACTGTGCTCTCTTCCATGGCTAACGTGACAACCCCTACCATCTTCCCCTATACGACTATACCCCATGAGAGCACCGTCGTAAAGGAAAAGGTCTTTTGTCATCAATCTTACTAGTTATGGTCTCCACAAGATGTAGGCAAGCTTAACATGCTTTCTGAAGCTCTTCCATCAATTAATCCTATTTTTACTTCAGCAGTTAGTGCTAAAAAACTAGAGGGTGATTATGTCTTGGTTGTAAATCTTCGCTTTTGATAGGTTTTCTGCCTTTGTACCTATAACCATGATGCTCCTGGGTTCTAAGCCATCAGATGGGTGCGCGTGTTGCACACTCCATTAGTGTCCTCCGTTGGCCTTTTGCACACTTAAATTATTGTCTACTCCAAGTCTCCACATCAGGTAAGCAATAAAAAAAATTATAATACATAACTTCAACAATTATACTTCGTATTAGTCATTCAAGTCTATGTGAGCATGCATTAAAACTTTTGCATGCATCACATGTGCACATATTGCGCGTTAGAAAACATAATTGAGAATATGAAACCGTTATTCTAGATGCATGATATAAATCGATTTATAAGAGGTATAGTAGTTATACGATGTATGTATTAATGTATATACATTGTAGTTGCATCATTAGGTTTTGAAAATGACGTGTTTATTTGACAATATGCGAAGGATAAGAGATCGACCTAAGATGGTGCAATATAACTCTTTCGGAATTATGTAAATTGGATGCTTCCTGTTTCAAATTCACAATGATGTGATTCACGTAGAAGTAATGATGCACAAGTACAAAACAAAGGCAGAATGCAAGGCTCAAGTTGCCAAATTCCAAGTACGTACGAAGCATGGCATTTACCCGCAGAAACACAAGCAAATTTTAATCATTGCTTTTGCTTCATCAGTATTGTCGATAAAAGGGTAGAGTAGAACCCATCCCTTGAAATTTCGAGCACACACTTTTTAAGAGATGGATTGGGTGTTATGGAAATGTACTCTTAATACTTTTACTTGCGTATTGTACATATTTAAGGCAAGTTATTAAATGGCTAGCTTAATCCAAAGATTCCATTTTCAAATAACAGCCCAAAAGTATATTCATCAAATAACATTGATAATCGTACAGTACAGTATATGTAGAGATGGGTAAAATAGGCAAATGGGTCATGCTCGTGTTTGGTTTCAAGTCAATTTTGAGTTGATCACCAAATAATGTAAATAGTACGATAATTGCTCGTGATTGGTAATAGTAATTGGTTGATTTGTGCTCGTCTGGTGTTGGTTTTGGATTTCTCTCAATAACATTGACGCGAGTTATTTATTGTGTCATGTCGTGTCGTATTGTCGTGTCAAATATTGTCAACTCTAATAACTTACTTTACATCGAAATATCAAGATATTATTTGTGAGCTTTTCACTTGTTTTGTGTCATATCCAGCATCAACTAACATTTTAGGCAGATATAATAACTAAAATCAAATGACCCTATTTGGCTATTTTACTTATAAAATGTTGTGGAATAGTGGTTAGAGGAATAGAGAGGAAGAGGAATTAGAACTAAAGTTCAAATATTAGCCCCTTCAATATTTTCGACCAAGATTCGCCACTAGCTTCTAGACTATGTATCTTTGAGTTAAGCTATTAGATTCATGTGCAAGTTTCTTAGGCGTAAGCAGCAAGATCAATTAAATAACTTTCATGTAGTACTCACCCAATCTTATAATATGGTTGTAGCATGCAAAAGCCATAACTCAAGACAACCTCACATGAAAACTTTGAAAAAAAGACTCCTACCGCCAAAAGGACATACACAAAGTTTAGTACTCCGATTACTTCCATACCTTCATTTGCTTTCCCTAATAGTCTTGTTGAGTACTTCAATATAAATGGAACTACGACACAACATAAAATACAATTCATACATTATATGATATCTTTAATTTGATAAGTATCTTTATACAATTCATACTTTATATGATATTATATACAAAATTTGAGGTTAGTATCTTTATAAAAGTTGTATAAAAAAAATGTTTTTACTCATCATATGGAAGATTGAAACACCATTAACGTACTATACTTTATTCTGCTATGTTACTTTTCTCGGATAATAGATTAATAAGTGACTTTGATAAATCAATAATACAGTAGTTATTATGAGTAAACAATATCAAGTTACTCATACGAATTATTTATTCACGATCTTATATATTCGAATACGAAAGGAACCTAATTCCAAAAGCTTATTTTTCTTATCATGGCCAATAAAATTGGTCCCAACCTAAGATATAATGCATACAACACATACCAAAGCAAAGAGTCAAATCATTAAAAGGCAAAGAAATCTAAATGGGAGGTTGTAACTCTTATAAGTCATGGGCTTCATCTTGTCAATTTTATGTACAAAAAAAGTTTGAAATTATAGAATTTTGCCAAAATTAAGAAATGTATTTTAGCTATTTGTTGGTACTTTAGACTTTAAAGCTACTGAAAACTAACTGACTTAGTAGTATTTTGTTGGTTAGCTTTTGGAAAGTTCTATGACTTTGGGATGCTTCGAAATATTAGGGCCTCTTCCCTTGAAGTTTGGGCCCACCCTCACTTGAGCGTTATTTGGGCGGGTTGTGCGCGGCCCATTTTGTTGGGAATGTGAAAGTGGGCAGGTGGTTCTGGTTTTTGGGCCTCAACTTTTTTGTCTTCTAATATTTGTGATATTTCGTTTAGACATTAGCTAATTGACAAAATTGAGTCAATTTATTTGTTTAATTACTTAAAAACTATAAAGATTGATTTGAAACTTGAAACTTGAAATTTTGAAAATTTATTTAAAAATATATACTTAAGTAGTTGGGAAAAGGTAGAGATTAAACACTTTGTATTTGTCTTATTCTCTCAAGGACTTATCTTTCAGTATTTTATAATCGAGCTAGTCTATTAAATACCTTTTCAATTATTCTTGAGATACTGATTATAATTAGTACACCTAATAAACTTTTATTAATTAATTTTTTAATCTTACCCTCAAAAAATAGAAGAGCTAATTTGTTATATGATCTTTAAAGTCCTTTTTAGTAAGTACTAATTGGACCTTTATTCGGATAATGGGTTTTTCCTCGTTAATGGCTTGTGTTATCAATTTGTGTATGTTCATCCTTTATCTTATCAATTTGTGTATGTTCATTCTTTATCTATCATATCATAAACTCTGTAGTACGTACGTGCTTCCATTGTATCAATGATAATCGAATTAAGTTTTAGGAGGTAATATGTGTAGCCATGTTGACTGAAGATGGAGCATGCATGCATGCATATATGAAGTAGCTTAGAGGAGAAGCACCTAGAGACCAAAAATACTAAGTACCTTATATTTTGATAAAATGATAACAAAGCCATAATGAAATCACTTGTATATATCATGAATATGTTTAATTATGTTAATTAATTAACTTCTCCCCTCTTAATGAGACAAACATTTTTATATTTCTTCTCTCTCTATATATATAAGAAATACATACTTCCTCTGTTTTTTTTAGTTACAATATTTTTATTTTCACGGTCTCCTAGGCAATTTTTGAAGATGAGAGAGATAGAGAGAAAAATAAAAGGAACCCATATGGATAGGAAAGAGATAGAGAGAAAGAAATGTTAAATATGAAAAGTGTTGCAAGTAATTAACAATTTCCTAAATAGAAAAGGGTTGTAACTATAAAAAAAACGGAGGAAGTACTATATATCGAAAGACATGGCAATATTGAAAAGATTGATTTCAAACTTGAAACCTGAAACTTTGAACTTTTACTAGAAATTATATATAGGTGGGGAAAAAGGTGGAAGAAACCGTTTGCATTTGTCTTATTCTATGTTCTGTAGAATAGTAGACTAAATTAATCTACACTGTTTCTTTTTTCTAATTGAGTTGGTTAATTAAGTGGAATTTTGAGATGCAACTTTATGTTAAGTGGCATGAACATGGGCTTGAAGAAATAGAGAACCCTTTTAAAATACGATAGGTGTGGAAAGAATTAGATGATCTTGACTATGGCAAAATCAAAATTATGTGTTTAATGGACTTAATATATCTCTATAATAATATGAAGTATTAATTTTATTCTAGTAATATTCATCAAAAAAAAAATGCAAGCTCTACTAATATTCATGATTAGCATCTTTCCATGTTTACTTCTTGTTAAGATGTTGTAAATATTACTGTAAATATCTGTTGTACAGATCTTTATAATTGCTGACTAGGCAGGGTTTGTTAGAGCTTCCCGCTTTTCTAGGAAGTTTGTTAGAAGTTAATTGTTGTAATAATGTTGTATTTAAAGGCTGACTAGACCTCATAATAGGACAACTTAACATTTTCACAATTTTCAGCTTTCTTTCTCAACAGAAATTCTCTTCTTCTATTTTCTCTCTCTAGAAATCTCAGATAATTCCGAGATTTTCACATGGTATCAGAGCAATTCCTCGATTGAATTGTTCAATTTCTTCTTCTTTCTTCTTGATTCTGATATTCTTCTTCTGTTTGATTTGATCGAACGTTTTTCGATTGATTTTGTTCTAATTTCTGCGTGTTTTCAATCAATTTTAATTACAAAATTTTTCTTCAATCTTCTGATTTTCTTGATCTTAAGCTTGAATTTCTGATATGGCTCCAGATCAAGGCTGTTGGGACAAGAGAGCCTAGTTTATATAGATTTAGTTTTGTTTCTTCTTTGTTTTCTTCTGAGAATAATGATAGTGTTTCTTCTTTTATAAATAACACTATTACCACAAATGTAAAACCTAGTGTTGAGCTTGTTCATGCTAGGTTAGGACATATTTCTGCCAGCAAACACTACTAGAAATAGGTCATTTTCGACGGAACTGTTCCGACAGACCTAAATTCCGTCAGAATTTTCGAACTTTCCAACGGAATTAGGGTCTGTCAGAAAATTCCGTCGGAAAAGGTACGTTACGACGGAAAATCCCTCGGAAATATTCCGACGAAATTTTTTCCCCTCGGAATTTACAGATTCCGACGGAATATTCCCTCGAAAAATTTTTTCCGACTGAATTTTCCGTCGAAAGCTGTACATTGCAAGGGAAAAAAAAATCCGTCGGAAATTATTAATTTCGAGGGATTTTATATTCCGTCGGAAATTTCCGACAGAATTTAAAGCTCTTCCGACGGATTTTTGATTTAAAAACAAAAAAAAAACAAAACCCTAGATATCCCGGATTCCCCTAATATATTTCTCATTTCTCTCTTCTCTCCTCTCATCCTCTCCGCCTCTCATCTCCTTCCCTCTCCTCTCTTCTCCTTCTTTTTTTTGTTTGTCTTTCCTTTCTCAATGACCTTTCTCCTTCTTCTATTTCCTCTTCATTTTCAATCTCAAATTAATCTTGGTTTTTTTTTTCCTCAATTTTCGCAAAAACTTGCTATGGGTGTTCGGATTTTCGTCAAAATTCGAATAATTATCAATCATCACCGGCGAAACTATCTCCACCGACATCAACACAACCACCAAAAAGTGTTCTCCACTGACATGCGGGCAGAGCTTCACGGGATTCGTCAAAATCGAGACCCACAACCGAGTAACCGGCATTTGAAATTTTTTTTTTTGCCTTTTTTGTTTTTTTTTTCTGATTTTGATTTAGATTTGTATAATTTGTTTTTTTTTCGTGTTTTTTTATTTTTTTTGGATTTTGAACTTGCTTATTAGATCTGTTTTTTTAATTTGTATATTCATTTTTTCTGTTCTCATATTAGATCTGTTTTTTTGTTTTTTTTTTTGGATTTTAATTTTGCATATTCAATTTTGTATTATTGAATTTGCGTACTAGATTTGTTTTTTTCGTTTTTTTTTTGTTTTTGAATTTTCGTTTTTTTTTATTCTGGGTGGAGGTGGTGGTTGTCTGAATTTGGTTGTAGTGGTGGTAGGTTGTGGGTTAGGGGGGTTTCGTGGGTGGGGATTTGGGTTGTGGGTGTTTTGGTGGGTGGTGGTTTGAGGTTGAGGGTAGGGGGGTGGGCTTTGGTTTCGTGGGTCGGGATTTGGGTTGTGGGGGTTTTGTGGGTGGTGGTCTGAGGTTGAGGGTAGGGGGGTGGGGTTTGGTTTCGTGGGTTGGGATCTGGGTTGTGGGGGTATTGTGGGTGGTGGTCTGAGGTTGAGGGTAGGGGGGCAGGGGGTGGGCTGGTGGTGGGGGTGGGGTGGGGCTTTTTTATATTTATTTTCCGACGGAATATCCCGCCTCCGACGAAAAATTCCGTCGGAACATCTCCCCCACCGACGGAAATTTCCGTCGGAAAAAATATCCCACTCCGACGGACATTTCCGTCGGAACCTTGCGACGGATTTACACTGAAAGTCAACAAAAGTGCCGACAGAACAAATTCCGTCGGAAAGGTCTTTTCCGACGGAATATCGCAAATTTCCTACAAAAGGTCTTCCGACAATGCCTTCCGACGGAATTTCAGGGTTTTCAGACGGATTTCTTCCGTCGCTGATTGACTGTTTTCTTGTAGTGAAACTAAAGTATGTAATAGTTTCCATTCTTGGTAATAATAACTGTGATTTTTCTTGTGAAGTATGTGTGTTGGGAAAACATCATAAGTTGCCTTATTTTTCTAATTCTATTGCCTCTGTTCCATTTGAGTTTTTTCATGTGGATTTATGGGGAAAATATAGAAGACCATCTCTGTTAGGAGCTACATATTTTCTTACAATCTTGGATGATAATACCAAATTGACTTGGACTTTTCTATTACATGATAAAACTCAAGTTTGTGAAGTTTTATCAAGTTATTTTGAGTATGTTAAGGATCAGTTTGGGGTTAGGATTAAAACTCTTAGAAGTGATAATGGGACAGAGATTATTCAAGAGGCTTGTACTCAGTTGTTAGTTTTCTGCTAAGGGTGTTGTTCATCAGAGAAGTGTTCCTGGAAATCCTCAGCAAAATGGTAGAGTTGAACGTAAACATAGGCATTTGTTAGAGACAGCTAGGACTTTGATAATTCATGCTTCTTTGCCTTTGAAATTTTGGGGATAATGTTTATTGGCTGCAACATATCTCATTAATCTTCTTCCTAGTTCAGTGCTCAAATGGAAGACTCCTTATTAATTGTTGTTTGGGAAACTTCCTGATTATAGTCATCTCAGAGTATTTGGTTGTTTATGTTATGCTGCTCAGAAGAATGGTGACAAATTTGAGCCTAGAGCAAGGAAATGTGTGTTCATTGGTTATCCTTATGGACAAAAAGGATACAAGCTTTATGATCTAGACACTGATAAAATCATTTTAAGCAGGGATGTTGTATTTTGTGAGACTGTCTTTCCTTCTCAGTCACCAAAACCCATCACTGTTACTCCAAGTTTACCTCTTGTGAATCTTGCTCTTGATGATTCCTCATCTATTCCTCCCATTCTTAATAATGATTCTTCTTCTTCTTCTCCTTTTTTTTACTGATTCTAGTTCTGATTCTGGTGATCAGAACATTTCTGATACCCCAAATTCCTCTTCAAATTTTGGTTCTACTTCCCATCCTGTTAGGCATTATTCAAGGCATAGACAAATTCCTTAGAGGTTTAATGATTTTCAGCTCAATATTCCACCCTCTTTACAGACTGGTTCCTTTTTTACTGTATTTTCTAAACTTGCACTTGCATTTATGGCACAAAAATCTTTACAAAGCCTTGAGAATGTTCTCACTGCTTATGAACCTAGCACATATAATCAAGCTAAGGATCATCCAAAATGGGAGGATGCTATGCAGAAAGAGATTGGTGCAATGGAGAAAACTATAACTTGGGAAATTACAGAATTACCTCCTGGAAAGAAAGCTATTGGCTCTAAATGGGTCTATAAGACCAAGTTCAATTCTGATGGAAGTGTGGAAAGGTGCGAAGCCAGAATTGTTGCAAGAGGTGATAAACAGGTTGAGGGAAAATATTACAAACACACATTCAACCTAGTTGCTAAATTTACAACTGTGAGAGCTGTTATTGCCTTGGCAGCTGCTTTTGGTTGGGATATACAGCAAATTGATGTGAGCAATGCTTTCCTACATGGATTTCTTGATGAAGAGGTTTACATGAAACTACCTTAAGGTTATTCAAAGGCTGCTCCAGGACAAGTTTGTAAGTTGAAAAGGTCCATTTATGGGCTTAAACAAGCTTCAAGGTGCTGGAACAAGGAATTAAGAAAGTTTTTGCTTGATTTTGGTTTTACACAGTCTCAGCAAGACTATTCTTTATTCATTATGAAGAATAACACTTCTTATACAGTGGTAGTTGCTTATGTGAATGATATATTGATTACTGGTACTGATGTTGTTGTTATTTAGAGTCTGAAGATTGCTATGCACAAGAGTTTTACTATTAAAGATCTAGGAAGTCTCAAATATTTCTTAGGAATAGAGGTTTCTAGATCTCAGTCAGGGATACTTTTGAACCAAAGGAAATATATGTTGGTGAGATGTTGAGAGATGCTCATATGGAAGGCTGTCACACAACAAATTTTCCTGCCAAAAGGTTTAAAGCTCAGCAAGGATGAAGGTACATTACTTGATGATCCTGAGAAATACAGAAAGATAATAGGGAAACTTCTCTATTTGAATCTCACTCAGCCAGACATTAGTTATATTGTTTAGCAACTAAGCCGATTCCTTCATGCCAGGGATCCTCATCTCACTGCTGCAGTACATGTGTTGAGATATCTTAAGGGTACTGTAGGGAATTTTTCAAACTCAACTTTAAGCCCCACTGTGATCATGCATTTAAGCATGGTGCCGTCCAAAGGGAAAGAAGCTAGAGATAAAAGAGTCGCCAACAAGTTTTAGGAACTTGTAAACCATTCACGGGTGTGAAGGTTACACCCCATTCACGATCACGGAGATGGCTAACTCCATAGTGGTCCGGAACCATGACTGGATATTTGGCGATGATGGTACGAATCCAACCTAAAAGAGATTGAACCCGCCTTAAATCGGCCTTTACTTAATTCTTATGATATTCATGTGCGTTTGATGCCTCGTATTTCTTTCTATCAAAACAATACACACGTTAGTAAACTTCAAGAAAGATTAAATCAAACAAATAAATCAAATATGAATTGAAATATAGATTTGGGACCAAATCCTCAGAACTATCAACTTTTCAAGTCGAGGTCGAAGGCATCTATGAGATTGGATAGGAGTATTCGAGGCTCGTGAAGGAGGTATGGTGTTTATTTGGGAAAAGTACTAAGGATGTGTGTTAGGATGTGTTTAGGCTAGGCTAAGAAATCAAGAAAGAAGATAGAGAAAGAATATTAGAGAGGGGATTTGATGATGATTGTTGGTGACCAAGCTTGTTGATGAATGAAAACGGAGGAAAACGACCTCTATTTATAAGAAAAAATAGGGTCAAAAGATCAGAAAAGAGTCGGAATCCGAATCGGAATAAAACCGGTCTTGTCGCGACACGACAGACAGCAGTTTTTGCGGTTTTTGTTTTTATCATAACTTTTGATCCAAAAATTGAAATAAAATAAATAATATATAGTTATAAAGATAATGAAGTCTACTTTCCAACCCAATTAGAATCAGAGTCATATATTTTGTAGAATAAAATATATGATCGAAATAGTGGAACAGTTTCAGTTTTGGATAAAGTTTGGTATTTCGTACATATCTTTTACGTTATATCTCGGAATTGGGATTATGATATATAATTGGAAAGATAATTTCAAGGGCTATTCAATCATGTAATTTTGGATAAAAATTATGAGGCAAGAAAATCATATCTGAACATCTTTGAATTCGAACGAGATTAGGATTTTCAAAAAGAGGAGTTTTATTCAATTTCAAACTCTTTGATATTTATCTTTTGGAAAGGATAGATTAGAACCTTCTAGAGACTTCTAGAAGTTCCTAATGAATCCTAATTGTTTTAGGATTTGGATTAAGGCATTTGGACCCTCACATGATCATTGGGTCGTAGGTAGTGGACCTAGGTCACGTTTGGGCTTGGTTTTATATTTTGGCCATAACTTATTCGTTTTAAGTCGGATTTGGGCTTATAATATATTGTTGGAAAGATCTTTTCAAACCCCATCCAACTAATCAATAATTGGAGTAGGATTATGGACCAAAATAATATGGTTTGGATATTTTATTAAGAGGACACAAAATGAATGATTTTTGGGTTTAAGGGTACTTTAGGAGAGGTTAGAAATGGTTAAGGTTAAAGGAAACTTCACAAGACTCTTCAACTCTTCACCTAACTTGATAATCAAAGACGTGAAAGGTACTCATCACTGGGTTTGGTTTTTTTTGGGAGAGAACAGGTGTCTACAGGTACTCTCCATTATGGTTTGTTTTATCCAGGACATAATGACTTGAAGATCACAGCTTATAGTGATGCAGATTGGGGTACATGTGTGGATTCAGGCAGATCTATCTAGTTACTGCATTTTTCTTGGTAATGCTTTGGTATCTTGTAAGACCAAGAAACAGAAAGTTGTATCCAAAAGCTCCACAGAAGCAGAGTATAGAAGTATGAGCTATACAACAAATGAAGTTATTTGGTTGGAGAGACTACTTCATGATTTGGGATATGGTATTTATACACCTATTCCTTTATATTGTGACAATGTTTCTGCACAACACATTGCAGAAAATCCTTGTTTTCATGAGAAAACAAAGCATTTGAGGTCTAAGTCACAAGAGCTGGATGTGCATTTCATCAGAGAAAATGTTCAATCTGGTTTTATTAAAACTGTTCATGTTCAATTAGCCTTGCAACTTGCTGATCTGATGACTAAAGCTTTAGGTTTCGATCAGCGTAGATTTCTCATCTTGAAGATTAGTATTGTTTCATAGCCACCAATCCAAGATTGGATCATGGCTGCTCCATCTTGAGAGGGGGGTGTTAAGATGTTGTAAATATTACTGTAAAATATTTGTTGTACAGATGTTTATAATTGCTGACTAGGCAGGGTTTGTTAGAGCTCCCCGTTTTTCTAGGAAGTTTGTTAGAAGTTAATTGTTGTAATAATGTTGTATTTAAAGGCTGATTAGACCTCATAATAGGACAACTTAACATTTCCACAATTTTCAGCTTTCTCTCTCAACAAAAATTCTCTTCTTTTATTTTCTCTCTCTAGAAATCTCATATAATTCCGAGATTTACACACTTCTTTTTAAAAATTTTGACGAAGGATATTTCAAAAATAACCTCTCACGATCATACATGTGCTAGTACAAGTGACCCACCAAATAAAACCTCCCAACACCCCATTTTGAATAAGTTTATCTATCTTACTACCTCCGTTTCATATTAATTGTAACAAAGGAATTTTTTATGTCTCACAAATAATACCCCTTTGTTGCAATTAATATGAAATGGAGGTAGTATTATCAATGTTATTATGAAGAGGAAATAGTTGCCAATAACTAAGCTACCCATTAACCTTATCTTCCTTAGTTTCTTATTATTTCATACTCTGTATATACATCTTTTTATAAAAAGAAAATACTCCTCCGTTCTTTTTTTATTGCATCATACGGGTTTTAGAGGCAAAATTTGGTAGTGGGAATAAGTAAGAGAGAGAAACGTAAAAATACAAAATTGTCCATGTAATGTAAAGATAAAATAAAAAGTAAGTGTGAGAATAAGGGTATGTTGGGTATTTGCAGTGTGAACATAGATTTTTTTGTCCTAAAATGGAAGTGATACAATATTTGTGAAACTTCCTTAAAAGGAAAGTGATGCGATATTAAAAGAACAGAGGAAGTATATACCTTGCTCAATTGCTTTTGTCAACTTTTACATCATCAGTTCATCACAAGCATGCATGCAATCATTTCTTTTTGTTTACTCCGTATTATATTGCTTTCTGTGCTCGCCCACACCTACTTATAACAATAGCAGTATGCCAGTATATGATGAATTACTTTCACAATGGGTGTGTCAAAATCATTTCCTTAGTATGATGTATACTTTGTCAATAAAATGGAAGTGATACAATATTTGTGAAACTTCCTTAAAAGGCAAGTGATGCGATATTAAAAGAACAGAGGAAGTATATACCTTGCTCAATTGCTTTTGTCAACTTTTACATCATCAGTTCATCACAAGCATGCATGCAATCATTTCATCAGCTCAATAGCTTTATAAGGATAGATGTCTGTTCCAGTATAACAATTTTGAATCAACGTACGTAAAATTACATGATTGAATGATATTACACTTTGGAAATTGTTTCGGGGTTTTCTGATGTCCTGCGGGAGAGTTACAATTCCGAGACTGGAACCGGGCGCCTGTACCTGCAAAACAACGGAGACTCCTGGTGGTGGGAGCTCCGCCTCCAACGGTCAAGTTAGTACTTGATTAAGGAGTAATTAATGCGGAAATTAAAGTGATTGAGTCTCTCTAGGTGAGAGTGTTTAATGTGAGTTTTTAGCGTAATCTGCTTCGTTAGCGTGATCAGCCTATTATCTCTGTGTGTAATCAATGTGTTTTTTTCTGTAATCCCTCTTAATGAGGATTAAGGGAGGTATTTATAACCTTGGGAAACGTGCCCATCCTAGGTTTAGGTTAACCTAGGGCTGATTGGGCTTCCCTCGGAAGTTGGGCCTGGGTGGCCGGTTTCTCCATTAGGCATGGAGTATGCCACGTGTCATGACATAACAGGTCCAAGGTGGACGAATAAGCGTGTGCCACGTGGCATGCCCTGACAGTTCCATCTGGGGGACACTTGGCAGGACCTGATTGGCCCACGTGGCGCATTCCGATTGGTAGGAGCAAAATCCCCTAATCATTTGCCCCTCACAGGTGGCACGTGACTGGTCACGTGTTACCTGTGACAGGTGCCGCACTGTAACACGCGACGGCCTGCTACAGGTGTCAGTCGGCGAAAGGCCGAGAGATTTCCCCGCCCAAATTTTGAATTCTGAAAGTGACCCTTCGCCTTCTCACTTCGCCTATATAAGGGAGAGTTGTCTTGAGTCATTTTCACTTGAGAACTTTGTGAGAGAACATTCGGACCCCTGAACTTGCTCTGACATTTTGGACCTTTTCTGCCTACCGCCTGTTCTGACAAGCCGACTGCACAGGATTTTCAGCACTTCATCAATCGTCACTCGTTCAGGTAACTGTCGGTTCTCTTACTCTTAATTTTCTTTTTATTTTTTGAAATTGCACCACGGAAGCACACGACACGACCTAGGTTAGTGATCAGCCGGTCACCGGGGACGGCTGAATCTAGGACTAGGAGTGCCGCCTGCCCTTTTCCGGACCCATCTTTGCCCTTTATACAAAGTCCGACTGTATCTGTGTCTATGCAGAGCAGGATGGCCAGAACGAAAAAGACTGCTAGGATCTCAAATTCAGACGGCTCCTCCCACAGGGTGCCGATTAGTGAAACATCTGACCAGGCGCCAGATGTGGAAGTGAAATAAGGCGGCCTGAAAACCGGCAATTCTGAGGGAGGAGTCATAGTGACCCCTTCCCATTTAACAGTTAACAATTCTGCTCCTTTTCAAAGAGAGGAGGCGGGCCCCTCCGGGAGAGGGGAGGAGTCGTCCTCTTCGGACTCGTCAGAGGGCGATTCCGAGTCTAGCTCTTCTGGCCATGATTCTCTGGACACAGAAGAGAAAAACAGCCGCCTGCAAGAGGCGAGGCTTTCTCACGCAGTTGAGAAGGGGGACAATTGGGCGGAGCCATCCGCCTCTTACCGAGAGCAAAATACCCCCTACTACTGCACGGTACCTCGGGGCCGGATCACAGTCATGCAAGAGAAAGTGGAGAGCTTTATCGCAAACCACACAATGGGCCCCGACTTTTTAGTGTTTGTGCTGGATCCAGAAGACACAGTCGTCTGGCCGGCTGGTACCAGTTATGATAGCGCCTGCTTTGGCTGCTACGAGGCGGCCATCAAGGTTGGGCTGCGCTTCCCATTACATCCGGCTGTTCAGCGGATCTTGGATGGGTATGAGTTGGGGTTATGGCAGTTAGCCCCAAAGTACTCGGCTATGTGGCCGGGTGCGAACTGCACGGGGTGGAGCCGAGCTTCGAGGCTTTCTCCCATATGAACTATCTCAGCCGGACCCCTAAGGCAGGCGGTACCGGCTGGTATCAATTGACAAGCAACAGGGGCTACCTCATGACGAGAGGTAAAGCAAACAAGTGGAAGGACTGGCGGAGCACCTTCCTCATCATTGAGAGTTCAGACACTGAGCTGAACAAGCGCTTCAATAGGTGGAACAGGAATCCGCCCCTTCTTGCAGGCGGCCGTAGCATGCCGCCTGTTCCCCCCAAGGCTAAGAAAGAGATCCTTGATAAAGGACTCTTTAAAGTAGAGTCGAGGGTCGACTCTACTTCAGGGGTACGAGAGCAAGTACCCCTGCACTGCGTCCCGAGCTTCAAATGGCTCTACGACGAGTACTTTTTGGCCGCCTGTGGCCTCAGCAGTCGGTGCTCAAGAGGTAGTCGGCCTGTCGAATACTCTGTTGTTCCATACATTTCTTGTTATGACTTTTATTAACTTTGTTGTTTGTTTTTGCAGCTGACGCCATGAGCAAAATCACCGCCTCCAAGACTTCAGTGGCCATGTTGCGGGCCTCCATCATGCAACAAGCTTCAACCGACTCCCCCAAGAAGGGGGCACCCTTGGTGAGCTCCGAACCTTTCACCCTCTTTTTGGAGTTGTGTTTATGCATATACTGACTTTTTTCTTCTTTTTTAGACGGGTGCTCCAAGAGCTTCATCTTCCCAACAGCCGGACCCCAAGGCCCGGAGGACGACTGTTGCGAGCTCTCCTGGTTCTGCCAGGATACATGTGGCGGTTGAGAAACAGCCGGCCACTTCTTCTAAAACTCCAACTGGGCCGCCTAGAAGTATGAAGTTGTCCTTTTAAATTTTAGACTTGCTCCCTTTTTTACTAGGTCTAATCCGTTTGTTTATGCTTGATGCAGCCGGCCCTCAGGAGCCTGACTTGGTAGAGGTGGCCAAGTCTATGATCAGGGCAGTTCCTCCAGCTGAAAGGGAGGCGGTCAGGGGTGTCGGCACCCTTGACCTAGACGGGATTGCAGGGGTCCTTGCTGAGGTATACTTAGCATATTTTTGAGTATTTGAATTCCAGGACGCCTGTTTTCTTTTTGTTTGGAAACTGACGCCTGTTCCTTTGTACTTAGGCCCTGCTCCGAGTGAACGGCCTTCGCAAGCCGCTTGACCGGAAGAACAAAGAGGTAAAGGCTGCAAAAGCTATGGCCGCCTCTGACTGTGATAAGGCAATGTTTCAAATTGCCCAAAATGAAGTTCTGACCATTGATATTCTTTATTATCAGGCGCAGGCTACCGCCGCTGTTCGGGCTCAGTTAGAGGCGGCCCAGAAGAGGAATGGCGAGCTGGAGGCGACCATCACCAATCTCAAGGCCGAGCTGAAACCTCTTCGCCTAAAGATGTACTCATACGAAGCCTTGGAGAAATCCTTGGCCAACGTAAAGGAACGCCTGGTGACCCAGGAGAAGAGTCTTACTCAGGAGCTCTCGGAAAAGGCCGAGCAAGAGAAGAAAGAGCTGGTCCGGGAGATGATGGAAGACTCCGCTCAAATCCAGCGCATGACTTGGGGCCGCCTCTTCCCCAATGCCGACTTTGCCTCATGGGAAAAAACGTACCGCCAGTGTTCTGATACATATAATCAAGAGATCCTGGCGGCTGCTGAGGAAGAGGCGTTGGAGGAGGAGGAGCCGGTAGTGGCGCTTGTGCCGCTTGGGGGTAATGCATCAAAAAATGATGCAGCTGAAGCCGAGTCCAGCAAGAAGAGTGCTGACCAGGCGGCAGCTGCTAATATTGAAGATCTGCCCCCTTCTTAAGCTTTATGTATTCTTTCCACGGCCTGCGTGCCGTTTGTTTTGTATTTACCCGGCCAGGGGGCCGAGGCTTTGAATATTTTGCCGGTCTTTAATGACCGGCTTCTTTTTAATGAATTTTTGTTTTGCTTCAAATTTGTCTAAGTATTGAATATTCTAATATCCAATTGTTCACTAGACCGACTGTTTTACATGGCCGATAGTTGCAAACAGGTACGGATAGTTAGTCACGCCGCCTATGCCCCTGGACGACTGGTTGTCTGTTTCCAGGATAGACGATCAGTCGGCCATTTATCCAATCGGTATTCGAACTATTTTAAAGACTGGATCCTTTTTAGGCAGGCGGTCCTGTCATTTGTAAATTTAACCAAGTAGGAAAGTGGTCTGACCAAGTGAACATGATTGTTAGTTGCCAAGGACCTTAGTAGAGGTATCAAGCGGTGGGTACCGGTTGTTCCCCTTTATTCGCCAATGTTTGTTGGCTTTTAACTCATAAGTTGTTAACCTAGCAGGAGTAGTGGTTGAGAGCCCCTGTTTGCAAAAAAAAAAAAAACAGGCGGACGACTCATACCTTTTAGGCTCCATACTAAGTTTGAGGGAGTGACTATGAGTTAACTTTGGTGTTACTCAGTCGCCGTCACTCTTGCTTGAGTAGTAGAGGTACCAGGCGGCGGAGGCCGGCTAGACCCCTTGATTCGCCAATGTTTGTTGGCTATTAACTCAAGAGGTTACCTAGTAGGAATAGGGGTTTGAGTGCCGCTATTTGCCAAAAAACAGGCGGTCTACTCAAA
The DNA here is from genome assembly GCF_001683475.1 of Chenopodium quinoa. Classification (NCBI taxonomy): domain Eukaryota; kingdom Viridiplantae; phylum Streptophyta; class Magnoliopsida; order Caryophyllales; family Amaranthaceae; genus Chenopodium; species Chenopodium quinoa. The sequence continues at coordinate 1,528,137 of NW_018745003.1, forward strand.
CCTTTTAAGTTCCATACCAAGTTTGAGGGAGTGACTATGAGTTAACGTTGGTGTTACTCAGTCGCCGTCACTCTTGCTTGAGTAGTAGAGGTACCAGGCGGCGGAGGCCGGCTAGACCCCTTGATTCGCCAATGTTTGTTGGCTATTAACTCAAGAGGTACCCCCTGCATTTATCCCAAGTAATACAGGCGGTCATCTGACTCAGATGTCAACTGCTACCACTGGTTTGGTTAGTGATAGAGTTATCCTTGTCTCAAAAACGGCTACGTGGTTGCCCTTGGGGACAGTCGTATAGGTGCCGTGTAATTAGTTTATAGAGCAATGTTCCACCCAAAAGGGAGCTGCTCTCTGCGACGAATTTCATCCGGAGGGATGCCGCCGGACGCCTGCTATGATGTTGGGACAGGTCGTATTAGTTTTGAAGATTGGATCAGTTGGCTTGGCGCCTGGTCTGATCATTCGGCCTGTGGCCTTGGTAAGTTCTTGGTGAACGTAGGTGCTAAGTAAAAGGAGGGTAGCCGCCTGTTAGGCACGGTGTCGGCCAGGCCCTAATCTTTTTAGCTAAGTATAAGGGGGTGGTTGTGTGTTTGGAACCAGTCGGCCCTCTTCTATGGAGAGTAGCCGACTATATGTCCAGACGACATGCCCATATGGTGAGAAAATGGAGAGTAGCCGTCTGTAAAGGTACAGACTGCATGCCCCTCTGAAGATAGAGTGAAAAACTCAATGGAGAGTAGCCGACTGTAAAGGTACAGACGGCATGCCCCTCTGAAGGTAGAGTAAAATACTCAATGGAGAGTAGCCGACTGTAAAGGTATAGACGGCATGCCCCTCTGAAGAGAGTAAAAATACTCAATGGAGAGTAGCCGGCTGTAAAGGTACAGACGGCATGCCCCTCTGAAGATAGAGTAAAATACTCAATGGAGAGTAGCCAACTGTAAAGGTACAGACGGCATGCCCCTCTGAAGATAGAGTAAAATACTCAATGGAGAGTAGCCGACTGTAAAGGTACAGACGGCATGTCCCTCTTAAGTAAAAATAAAAATTAAACATGGAGAATAGCCGACTATTTGTTAGTAGGCGTGCCCCTCTTAGTACAAAATTGAATAGTAAGTATGCAAACTTTTATTAAGTATCTCTTGACTATTTACATCATTCAAAAGAAATATTTCTTAAGATTGTCTACATTCCAAGTTCGAGGCAACGATCGACCGTCTGGTGTTTCCAGACGGTAGGTACCGTCCCTGACTTCTTCACAGATTCGGTAGGGTCCTTCCCAGTTGGGAGTTAGTTTTCCAAACTCATTAGCCCTACCAACTGCTTCCATTTTTCTAAGTACAAAGTCCCCCACTTTGAGTGGACGCCTGTGTACTTTTTTGTTGTATGATCTAGTCATTCTCAGGCGGTAGATTTCATGGCGCAAGACAGCATTGCCCCTCCTTTCAGGAAGTGAGTCTAATGCCAGGCGCATGGCTTCCCAGTTTGCCTCTTCGTCATATAGCATTACTCGAAGAGTCGGCTCGTAGTGTTCTATTGGAAGAACAGCTTCCGCACCATAAGTTAGGAGGAATGGAGTTTCTCCAGTCGCCCCTTTTTCAGTCGTCCTAATGGCCCAGAGAACATGTGGTAATTCATCCGCCCATAGGCCGCCTGCTCGTTCAATCTTTTTCTTGAGACCGTCTGAGATGATTTTATTAAAGGCTTCTACCTGGCCGTTTGCTTGTGGACGGCCGACAGATGCAAAGTAGTGTGCAATTCCTTGTTCACCCAACCAGCTTTTGAGAACAGGCGTCTCAAATTGGGGACCATTATCAAAAACCATAGACATGGGAACCCCGAATCGAGTGATGACATTTTTCCAAATGAATGAAATTACATCCTTCGTCTTGATTCCCTTTACAGCCTCCGCCTCTACCCATTTAGTGAAGTAGCCGACGGCAACAAGTATGTACCTCCTTCCGCCTGTAGCAGGCGTATATGGACCCAGAATGTCCATGCCCCACTTAGCAAACGGTAGTGGGCTATGAATGGTAGTGAGGTCAGTAGCCGGACGGTGAATTAGTTTGCCAAACCTTTGGCACTTGTCACATTTTTTCACCATCTCCATTGCATCTGCTTCTAAGGTAGGCCAAAATTAGCCCTGCCGCCTTGCCCGTTAAGCAAGCGTCCTACCGCCTATATGGGAAGCACAGTAACCAGAGTGAAGATCGTCTAGTATCTCTCGTCCCTTTTCTGGAGTAACACACTTTAAGAAGGGTTGAAGGTACCCCCTTTTGTGAAGTTCTCCCTTTATTATTTCAAAACAGGTTGCTCGTTTTTTCAGTGCTGCCGCCTGTTGATGATCATCCGGCAGGGTACCGTTTGCCAGATATGCCCTGATTGGATCCATCCAGGTTGAGCTTCTAACTAGGATTGCAATAGGTTCTTCCTCAATGCTTCTCCTCTCCATTACTTCCCAAAAAACAGTTCGAGGAGTATCAGAGGAGGCGGACGATGCTAATTTTGACAGTGCATCCGCCTGGTTGTTTTCTGATCTCGGCACTTGGATCAGATGGAAATCCTCAAGGGAGCCGACTGCTTGTCGGACCGCCTGTAAATACTTGATCATGGCCGGATGGGTTGCTTCGTATTCGCCATTGTACTGACTCACTATCAATTGTGAATCGGAACAGGCGTCTATTTTTCTTGCCCCTGCCGCCTTGCACATGCGGATCCCGGCTAGTAAAGCGTCATATTCTGCCTCATTGTTTGAGGCCTGAAAACTGAAGCGTAAAGCATACTCGTACCTGTCGCCCTCTGGCGACTGACATATGACGCCTGCTCCACAACCACTTGAAGTAGAGCTTCCGTTCACATATACCTTCCAGACTTGGTCTGGAACTTGAGAGTCAGGAGGACGAGTCATCTCAACAATAAAGTCAGCAAAGGCTTACCCCTTCACTTCTTTTCTAGGCTCGAAAGTAACTTCGAGGCTCTGTATTTCTATGGCCCATTTGATCATTCGGCCTGACGACTCCATGATGGTCAGTGGCCGCTTGATAGGTTGGTCTGTATACACGACAACTGCATGTGCCAAAAAGTAGGGCTTCAATTTTTTAACAGCCATGAAGAGTGCAAGACCAAATTTCTCCACTAGGGGATACCTCAACTCGGCATTTTTCAGTACATGACTGACAAAGTAGACCGGGAGCTGACAGCCGTCTCTTTCAGCAAGAAGAACAGCGCTTAACGCATGATCAGAGACGGCCAGGTACATGTAGAGTACTTCTTTGGGCAAAGGGCTGACCAGCCTCGGCAAGGAATGCAAGTGAACTTTCAATTTCTGGAAGGCGGCCTTAGCATCCAGCCCCCATTCAAACCTTGCCTTCTTCTTAATTGCCTGGAAAAAGTATAGGCATTTGTCGCCTGATCGGCTTAGAAATCTTCCCAAGGCCGCCAGACAACCTGTTAACTTCTGAACCTCTCGGATGGTACGAGGCGACTGCATGTCAATGACTGCCTGCACCTTCTCAGGGTTCGCCTCTATTCCTCTCTGATTGATAAGGAATCCGAGAAATTTCCCAGACTCAACCCCAAATACATATTTCTTGGGATTGAGCATGACATGGTGCCGCCTGAGTGTGGCGAAAGTTTCTCGGAGGTCCGACAAATGATCTTTCTGAAGTTTAGTCTTGACAATCATATCATCAATGTATGCCTCGACATTTCTCCCAATCTGATCAAAGAACACGGTGTTTATCATTCGCTGGAAGGTAGCCGGAGCATTCTTAAGACCAAACGGCATGACCGTATAACAGTATAACCCCTGATCAGTGACGAAGGCCGTCTTCTCTTGATCTTTCTTCCATAAAGGAATTTGATGGAAACCAGAGTAGGCGTCCATAAAGCTCATCAAAGCATGGCCGGCTGTTGAGTCGACCAGATTATCAATTTTAGGCAGAGGGTAACTGTCTTTGGGGCACGCCTTGTTTAAGTCTGTGTAGTCTACACACATTCGCCAGGTGCCATTCGGCTTTTTAACAAGCACCACATTTGCAACCCAGTCTGGGAAGTAACATTGCCGAATGAACCCTGCATCAAGTAATTTTCTCACTTCGGCGGCTGCCGCCTGACTTCTTTCTTCGCCATGGTTCCGTTTCTTCTGCCGTACCGGCTTCTTTTTTGGATCCACAGCCAGTTTATGTACCGCCAGATCAGGACTAATGCCTGGCATTTCATGGACTTCGAATGCAAAGATGTCCTTGTATTCTTTCAATAGTTTGTGAAAGTCGTCACCAAGGTCTCTCAGAGCAGTCGTCCCAACTTTGACTGTTCGATCAGGACGTGAGTCGTCTAAGATCAGGTCCGTATGCTCACCAGCCGGCTGAGGGCGGAACTCATCCGACCGCTCCTCTGCCAATGATTGCTATTTTCTTTCTTTTCTTGCGGCCCCTGTCTGGGATGCCTTTCTCTTCTTGCCGCCTGCTTCTTGAACAAGCGCACTCTTCTTGACATTGTCAAGGTCTGTTTTTTCACCACTTGACCCAGTGGCCATAACAGTGGGCTTGACATCCGAGAGATAGCACTCTCGGGCCATCCTCTGATCTCCCCTTAGGGAGCCGACTGTTCCATTATCCCTCTCAAACTTGAGCAACATAAGAGATGGGATTATAACAGCCTTGGAATTATTCAGGGTTGGTCGTCCCAGAATCATGTTGTAGGCCGAGAGTTCTTCTACTACCAGGAACCGAACTACCATGTGTCGTCCTTCCCCTTTTTCGCCCAGGCGGATGGATAAATCCACTCGTCCCAGTGGGTGGACGACTCCTCCTCCAAACCCTACTAAAGGGTGGGAGGCCGGATGTATGCAATCAGTCTGATATTTTAGTTTCGACAGACATTTGCTACTGATGAGATCTGAGGAGCTTCCGGTATCTATGAGGATTCGGCCAACTCTCTGGTTGGCCACTTTACATTCAATGACGATAGGGTCGTCATGCGGCCCTCTTACCCCTCCTAAATCTTCTTCAGTGATGACAATCTCAGGAAATGAATATTTGGAGGGTCGTTCTTGGTGAACGGAATTTACATCTAACCGTCTGATGCTGTCTTTGTTGCCCCGAATAGTGGGGCCGCCTCTTGAGAAGCCGCCTGCAATGGTGTAGACGACTGCATCATCTGTATCGGAGCTGTCGGCCTGTTGTTTCTTTTTTGCCGAGTGCTTTTTTGAGGAAGTGTTCCCCGTAGATTTCTTGATATAAGTGTCAAGATCACCTTGCTCAGCCAGACGGTCCAGATACCGCATGAGACTGATGCAGTCATTGGTGTGATGACCAACATCTTCATGATAAGCACATAATTTATCTTGGTTCCGGTTGTTTGCAGAACCCTTCATGGGGACCGGCTTCTCAATTGAGATCTGTCCCTTGATTTCTTTTAGGATAAACTGGTTATCCTTGTTAAACACATACTTTGGGGAGTATGGTTTGAATTCTTTTTTCTTTGTCTGGGCCGGCTGTTTAGAGGAATCAGCTGCCCAGACCTCTTTTCTTTTCTCGTCTTTGTTGGACGACTGCTTCTGTCGTCCTTCTTTTTTGTCGGACCTTTTACCGTCCGACTGTCTTCCCGTACTACAAAGATCAGTCGCCTGTATATAGGCTTCCGCTTCAATCAAGGCCTCTTGAAGAGTCGCCACCCTCTTTCGGACCAAGTCAAATTTGAAGGTCGACCCGTCCTTGAGACCTCTGAAAAAGTCAGTATAGGCTACCTCATCCGGTAACCCTTGAATCTGTATTCTCATCAGGTTAAAACGCCTGATGTAAGAACGAAGCCCCTCCTTCTCGCCCTGCTGAATTTTTCCTAAATCAAGGGTCGTCTTCTTTGCAGGGATGTTCATGGCGAAGTTGGAGGTGAATAAGTAAGCAAGCGTCCTGAAGCTATTTACACAACCAGTCGGCAGGTTGCCGAACCATTGTTGTGCGATTCCTTTGAGAGTCGCTGGGAAACACTTGCACCAGGTGGGATCATCCAACCTTTGAAGGTACATCAGGTTGGTGAAGGCCATAAGATGGTCTTCTGGGTTAGTAGTGCCGTCATAGGCGCCTACTAATACATTTTTCACTTTGGCCGGCTGAGCGGCTTCAGTAATTTCCTTGGAGAAGGCCGACGGCTGTTCACCAAGTCTAAGAAACCGTAGCTGCCAGTCCATAGGTTGGACGTTTTTTGCTGTAGGTCCACCAAACGGAGGTGGCTGCAAAAAATACTGTTGTTGCGGCACAAATGGTAAGTTTGGTACCGCCTGGTCGCTATGAAAGCCGGACTGACGGGAGGTGCCGCCTGACTGACTCTCATGATACGACTGAGTATGCCTCATCGAGGCATTTCGCAGACTGTCTTGGAAGTTTGAAGTAGAGGTCGACTCTGACAATCGGTCACTCTTCTTCTGCTCTAGCAGTAGCCGAGCGTCTGTGAATGTTTGCTTCGACCCGTCCGCCTGAATATGACGAACATGTTTCCTATTTCCTGTAGGAAAACGGAATTTTGTGAAATCAAGGGCAGGTGGCTCCCGCTTCCTAGATTTAGGATGAGGAGTCGCCTCTCGCCCTTGAACTGGCTTCCTCTTCAGTGAAGTGGAGGGTTTCTTAGCCGACTGCTCCTTGACTGGAGCAGGCGGCTTCTTGTTGATCAACTCTTGAATCTCTCCCTTGAAGTCCCTCATGAAGGTCATGAGTTCGTTCCTTGTGATGGGAGCAGAACCATCAGTCGGCTGTTGCCGAACAGGCGGTGCGCCTGCTGGCTCACTTCCAGTTTGAAGATGTTCCCGTTCCCTCCTTTCGGTATGACGGGTACGTCGGGCCCTTAGGGTCCCGTCTGAAGCTGTGTGAGCTTCAACTTCAAATTCACTCTCAGTATCGTGATCCGACTGAACTTGAGGGTCGTCTAGGGGACGCCTCTCTTCAGGAGTCGGTACAGACTTGGATGCCATCTCAGAAGTACTCTCCCCACAGACGGCGCCAAATGTTTCGGGGTTTTCTGATGTCCTGCGGGAGAGTTACAATTCCGAGACTGGAACCGGGTGCCTGTACCTGCAAAACAACGGAGACTCCTGGTGGTGGGAGCTCCGCCTCCAACGGTCAAGTTAGTACTTGATTAAGGAGTAATTAATGCGGAAATTAAAGTGATTGAGTCTCTCTAGGTGAGAGTGTTTAATGTGAGTTTTTAGCGTAATCTGCTTCGTTAGCGTGATCAGCCTATTATCTCTGTGTGTAATCAATGTGTTTTTTTCTGTAATCCCTCTTAATGAGGATTAAGGGAGGTATTTATAACCTTGGGAAACGTGCCAATCCTAGGTTTAGGTTAACCTAGGGCTGATTGGGCTTCCCTCGGAAGTTGGGCCTGGGTGGCCGGTTTCTCCATTAGGCATGGAGTATGCCACGTGTCATGACATAACAGGTCCAAGGTGGACGAATAAGCGTGTGCCACGTGGCATGCCCTGATAGTTCCATCTGGGGGACACTTGGCAGGACCTGATTGGCCCACGTGGCGCATTCCGATTGGTAGGAGCAAAATTCCCTAATCAGAAATGAGGTAAAATTACAGTCTAAGAAATAAGTTGCAGGGGTGAAACCAATCAACCTCCTGGATTGTTATCCACAAGTATACAAGAGATACAACTGCTATGCATCAAAATTTTGTAATTTTCATGTTTCTAATCACACGAGTTTGCCCTTTCGATAAGGAGTACGTCACAAGTCACAGGTGATATATATGGATTTGACCACATATATAAAATTTATTATTTTTGTAAAAATATTTACCATGCTAAGATACAATTCATAATAAGATGTAATTAATTTAATATTTCAGTCACAAAGATTAAGGAGTATTTTGTTTATTTTAGCATCTTCTAAGTTGTCATTGTGTATGTGAAAGCATCAACGTAGAAGTTTGGATAAAATCCATACAACTATGACATATTGCACACGCTAATACGTACTTAGAAAATGATTAAATCGAGTATATTTATTAAAATATTCGAACATACAGTATTTTTTGTTTTAATATTACGACATTTCAAGAATTAAGATTATCTAATTATATGATATTATATAATCATGATCATATATTAAGTCAATAAAGACCGTGTAAAGTTTTTAATTAGTCAAATAAGTCACGGGCTCAAGTAAAATCATAGTTCCGTAAAGTTCGTAGTGCTTGTATGATGTGGGGGCAAATTAACTTTATTTTTTAAAGCAAAAAATACAATGCAAGTATATTTATACACTTTGTCAGATCAAGCTTTAATCACTAATAATATTACTGGTAGCATATATAAATGTATGAAGTATGATTATATAAAATTATAAAACAATTTTCTTATCATAATAAATTTTCAATAGGTTATATATTCACAAGTAAAAGCCTAAAGAAAGTTTGGTTGATGACCCCATGCAAATATCAAGCTAAAATTTCATCTTAAAACCAATTGTTAATAGATAAAGCATCATACATTCATACTGCTTCGTATTTGCTAGTCCTCCTTCATAAATGTGTGACATTAGTCTCGACTTAAATTATATGTCAGTTGTCCATCCCAATCTTGCATTATGAAAAGTTTATAGCAATTAGAAGTAGGTTTATGTATGTCAATACAAATTAAAGGTATTATTGCAGATTTACAGCTACGAATTAAATTAATAATATGTCACGGACCTTTAGAAGCCAACTAGACATGCTCTGTGCATCATATACTACACGCTTTAATCTCAAATTAGTAGTAAATTAGAGTAATTAATAATATAACCTATAATTGTAGGTAATATAATACGTATTATCGTTGTTATAGGTCTTCATGTAGTAGTTAAATAGAGTTTACAACAGTTTAAATTTTGAATGTCACTTAAACGTAATACCTGGTCCCCAATACTTAGCTTACTTTAGTACGTAGCTTGCATGTAGCACCTTTTTAAAATTGTTGGTTGTTTATGGCAAACCTATATACTTCTTTAATTCTTTTTTACTTGGCATGTTTCATGTTCTTTAACAATCGATAACTTTAATTCCCTTTAGTAAAAATTATAGAAAATATATATTATGATAGTACTTATTGAGACGAATCTAATAAGATCACACATGAATATATTTTTACATATACTTCCTCTGTTTTCTTTTAAATGCAACACACCTCTTAAACACGCACTTTGAGGAAGTGATTAAGCAATGTAAACGAAAAAATTAATCAATATAATTTATACACGTAGTAACTAACCCTTTTCTAATTATAGTGTTAAAATTATTTTGTTAAATTCGTTCATTTGCCTACTCTAATCAACTCCTAAAAAAGTGTGTCAAAAAGGTTTGTTTCATTTAAAAGAAAACAGAGGAAGTATATAATTCACAAAAGACGGTCAAATAAGAGGTGATAAATAGTTTAAAAGTCAAAGCGGGTCAAGTAAAAAAAAACGAGAAATTACTACATTGTGCTTGGTGATAGCTCCACATCATCTTAATTCTATTCATATTGAATATTGGATTTATTAGTTTTTTTTTGGTACAAAATAGATTTTAATAATAGGTTGTGAGGCAATATAAGACAAATTAAATACGATGATACTTGTGTAAAGTAGTGGAAACAAAGTTGGTACCCGCTATATTCTAGGGTTAAAGACATACATTCTTGAGTAGGTTAGAACAAAGCTAATTCAAATTAAATGTTCGAATTAGAGGTAATAAACCTAACTAAAGTTCAAGCGCCTATGAAATGCAGTGAAGGATTCTATCCCAAAAAAAAAAAAAAAAGCGATGAAGAAACAATTTCAATATGCATTTAATTTCATACTCCGTATTTTTTTTTTTAAATTAACAAATTTGGATATTTAGAATTTCGGTTAAACAAATTTAGTGAGTTTTCTCTTAAATTATTGACCAAAATAAACTTTTAGAAAAATGGTATGCTATAATTATTGGACAAATAACAGTGAATTATACCAAATTAATCTACATAAGACTTCTGTTTATTGCACCTTACTTTTAGCTTTTAAAAGTCTTAAAGATAATCATGTGAGATATGATCTCAATGATAAAACTTCTACCTCCTAATTAAAAAGTTAGAGGTTTGATTCTAAACTCCCCATTACCAAATAAATGCTTTTATTTTTCTAAAATATATTCATTATTTTGAATGTAAATACAAAGTTTAACTATGATAGTAAAAATATTAAACGACTATATGTTCAATTCTTAGTTTCTTATTGATGAAATAAACCAACAATACACATACAAGACATTAACAATAATGAACGAAATAGTAGCCCGTATACAATTGGACTGACATTGCTCGTCTAGTATAGTCATGGATCAGATGCTATGGAAAATTTGTAAGAACGATTCATATTTCATACTACTTCCTTTATGTAAAATATCATATCACAAGATATATATGTTTATCAATTCCTACATACTATGCTACTACATATAACTTACTCCGTATTTCATATATATCCTGAAAACAACAATTAGTCGAGTACCTATATTATAAGTTGAAGGAACAATTAATCCAATACATGCATTGTCATTTTGGATATAATTTCAAATAAGTAGAATTGTCTATACATATTTAGAGTAAAGTACAACAATACTATTACTAGGTCTCCATCAACCCTATTAATAAATTCCAAAAAATAAAACAAAAAATTGTGAAATATTTTATTTGGGATGGTGATGGAAGCCGCGCCGACTTAAAAATGAAAATGAACCAATTCTAATTTTATTTTTTCTCTCTAATTATTTTATTCTTTACTCATTATTTTTCGAGGGAATGAACCAATGGCAATTAGTAGCAAACAAATCACACCTCCAATTACCATATTCCACATTTCCACATACCCCCAAATTTTTTATTTTTATTTTATTAAAATGGGGGCAAAACCCCTAAAAAAATAAAAATTTAAAATAAATAATTTTGAATTCTTAAATTATAATTCCTCCTATTTAATCCACAAAGATCCTCCATCCACTACCCCTCTCCTTCCCAAAAAAACATCAACTTTCTCTCTCATCTTCCAAAAATGGAGAAAGAGAACAAATTCAAGCTAAAAATCCCTAGAATCTTTACTTCTTCATGCAAAACCCAAGATCTTTCTGAAGTAATTGATCATAAAGTTCCTATCTTTACCCCTGAAAACACCATTTTTCTTCAAACTCCATTAATGGAGGTTCCTCAAGAAGATGAAGATGATGATTATCCTTTCCATTCCCCTGTAATTAAATCCAAACAAACACATTCATCATCTTCCTCAATGATGTATTGTAAGCCTAGATGCCCTGAAACTTTTGATCAGATGGTTCGAGAGAATTGTATCATTGCCGGAAACCCTTTACCTCGCCGGAAAATAGCCGGAAAATACTCACTTTTATCGCCGGCTGTGGAATATTCCGGTGGCCGGCGTTGTCCTCCAGCATCCCCTGCTTCTCCCCTGTTTTCACAAAAACAGGGGAAAAGAAAGAAAAACAAGAAGAAAAACAAGGGATTTTATAAAAATGAAAATACCCTTTTGAAGAAAAAAGAAAACCCAGATAAAATATATTACTCTTCTTCAAATGAGACAGACATTGGTGATTGGTTCAGCAGTGATGATGAAAGAGAAGAAGATGAAACAGAGACTTTATTTTCTTTAAAGTCTGTATCTTTTTCATCTAAATCAATTTCTCTATCTTCTGATTCTGATAATCCAATGAACAAGTCTAGTCGAAGTCGAATTAGGGCTCGGCCTCGAACACGAAGGCGAAAGCCGGGTTCGAGGCTGAGGAAAGAAAGTGGAGCAATGGTGAAGGAGGAGGAAGGAGAGGAGGTTGGAGTGGTCCCATTGGAAGGGAAAGTGAAGGATACATTTGCGGTGGTGAAGAGTTCAAGTGATCCTTACAATGATTTTAGAACATCAATGGTGGAAATGATAATTGAGAAGCAAATATTTGGAGCTAAAGAATTGGAGCAACTTTTGCATTGCTTTTTATCTCTTAATTCTCCTCATCATCATAGGGTTATTGTTGAAGTTTTTACTGAAATTTGGGAAGCTCTTTTTTCTTATTGCTCTTAACTATTTATTCCCATTTAAAAAAAAAAAAATCAAAAGAAGTTTTAATTTTATTGTTAGGATGTTAAAAGGGTGAGATTTAGTAGTGATTAGTGTTGTATTGTACTTGTACTAACTATTATTATTATGATGATGATTATTGACTGTAATCAATGAGCTTTTTTTTTTGGTTCATTTGTGTGATCTTATTTGCATATTCTTACAATATTTTTTTTGTCTTTCTATTTAATTTAATTTTTATCTCTTTGGATTTTCTGTCTTGTTGCTGTTTGATGGTTTGTTTGGTTGTGAGAGATAAAAAAAAAATAGTGTTCAAAAGGAAGGAGGGAAATGTAGGGGTGAAGAATTGATTTGGAAAAGATTAAACGAACATGACTTTGGATGTTTCCTTAACTTTTGACATATTTGCAATTACTATCCATATTTTTAGATTATGGGACATCTTTTGAACTTAAAAAGTGTGATAGTTTTCATTGAAAAGGAAACTTGTTTTAAGCATGAAAAGTTGGGAATCAACTTCTCTTTTGACAATAACACAATTGACTTTCAGAGATTACTTTCCCTACAATCCATATAGAGCAAAAAGGGTTTGAATTAAAATTAATAAATGTATGATCTCATTTGATCCTTTTTAGATTAAAGGGATTTGAATTACACTTTTTCATTTGACAATTTTTTGTGCTAATTTTTCTTAGGTGTCATTCTCATATTTAATTTGAGATGGTTACAAGTGGAGGAACAGTTCATCAGTATAACAATATTTAAAGAATGAATGTTGCATTGTTGGTTTGCTTGGATATGGTTTTATGTCTTTTTTTTTTTTTAACAGGAATTAATAATATTATTAAATAATAGTCATACCGCATTTATAATAATAAAGATCTGTAAATCACTGATTTAGAGAAAATATCATTACTTTACAATCAAAATCATAATTAATTTGCATATTTGGCATATCTCATACCCCACCGCTTTAATCTTGACGCGAGCAATGATTTTCGATGTCTTTGCATCTTTCCAAGAAGAGACCTTCGCGATCTGCGGTGATGTTTTGAACGAAAAGTTGATGACAAACCCCAAACCCATAGGAATCCAAATCACCTTCTCAATTATTACAAGAACCCTAAAAATAAAATTCTCATCCATGGATGAGAATCAAAATCCCAGAGAATTGGAAAACCCAGAAAATTGGGACAGACTCTCACAGATGGAGAGAGCAAAACAAACCAAATTGTAAAATAAAGCAAAAAACTAAATTGAATTAAAGAAAAAGGGTCGAAAATAGTCTAATTTTTGAAGAAATTAGACTATTACCGGCCTAAACGGCCAAGAAAATTAAAACCCTATTAGAGAGAGGAGAAAGAAGTGGTTTGTATGTCTAATACTAGTAATTGACTAGCATTAAAATGATTAGGATTAATTGAAGTTTTGTTAAAGGGTTGGTATCCTGATTGTATACTTGTATTAATCACATTTTGAGTGAATACTAGTATTATTATGCTTAAGATGTACTACAAATGTTTTTCATATACTCAACAAGATAGGTGGTGAGTGAAAAAAAAAAACCTCAAGGTAGTTAAAATTTGCTCGTAAAATGTAAAAGAATCCATCGAATAAAATCACAATACAAAACATAAATCTATTGATGAATGTCAAAAGCAAACGTGATTGAGTAATTATGCATACTTATACTTCAATTATCATATCGATTTAGTTGACAAATAAAATTTGGACCATAGCTTATTTTAGCCATGTAAACAATTCAAGTACAGTGCTGTTTTTATGACTATCCATATTAAGCTACTTATTCCAATGTCTGCGTAACTGTAAAATATGGTCCAGATTTTCCATGAGAAAACTATGGCTGTGAACTCATTTATGTTACAACACTTGAATAAATTGACTTAACTCAAGAAACAATCTTTAGATTAGACAAATTAAAATCTCTTGAAATAATATAATAATGGACCACCTCATTAGAAATTGACTATTCTCCACTATCCAGTCATCACGTTCTCGATTTATAACAAAATTCATAGATGGATTTTTCAAAAAATTTAGCAATATATGAATGTCATGGTGGCCTAAAGACAACACATATATTTTTCCCGTTCTTTCTTATAGCAACATGTACTGTGGACGATGCTCGATATTTTAGGAATTACAAAGTATGTATTGAGAAAAGAGAAGAGAAGGGATAAAGAGATACTCTGTAAATCTATCGAGTGTAAGTAAAAACACGTTGCAATAAATATGAAACATTTACGTAAGTGTAACATTGCATTTGCAGTAGTATTTAAATTATTAAAGAAGATAGAAAGTGCATACGTACATCTATTCAAAAAAAAAAAAAAAAAATTGCATACGTACATCACCGAGCTCTTTAAGGCTTATGTTTTTGAAACAAAGTCATAATTATAAATTCGTACGTATTAATGTAAATATAATCATATGGTAGGTAACATATGTTTGTTTGGACTCTTTTGAAATTATTATAAACTACAGTAGTACTCTTAATAAGTTTATTAATATGGTTAGATTTGTTTGTATTATGTAAAGTGCAGATGAATATGAAGCAAAAGGAACCAGCTTGTAAGATTCGCAGGTTCGTACATCTTAACAGACAACAACACTTGAACTTTTAAGTGTCTTTTCTGCTTGTTTAGACAGCACTTATTTTAAATTCGTACTAATTCAAAATTAATTAAGATTAGATCAAGCATGCAAGTTTGTATTTGTATATCATTTATGAAACATATTAACATAATAAATATTAACACAATGCAATGCAAGTCCAAGTCCGTATCCATTCCTTGTAATTTTGTTAGTTGTTAAACTTGTTACAGATTAAAAACATAGGAATATATTGGTGCTTGCTTTGTACGCATATTTATAGACACCGGTCTTTCGTCCCTATATATGATGATATGATCATGTTTGTTTTGGGTCAATTCTGAAAGAAAGTTAGCTAAAATACTCATATGACAATATGGGTCGATGTTCTAATCAAGATAATACCCTATTCATACTAAAATAGTAGTCACATACCATATAATTGAAATATTTCCATGTATTATTACTAAATTAAAGTTAAAGTGGAACAATTAATTGTGGGTAGAAAGAGTGTAACTGTACTTATATACAAAGAATAAAGGAAGTTATAGTGTATTATTCATGATGAAAATATTAATGACGCAGATTGTGATAAGGCTTGTGATTATCAATTCTACATGAAGGTATCGAAGTTACAATTTTGGGTGATATATACTCCGTATATATTTGCCATGCATCTAGGTGAGAGGACTCCATGCATGCATGGAAAAGGCTGATTTTATCTCAATTCTTAAAATTTTTTGAATCAAGTCACGTCACAATTTCAGCCTAAGAGAAAAACAAGCATGTGAATTATAAAGCAATAATAACAAGAATAAAAAGGCGAATAATTGTTCCACTCATTTGAAAAAAAACCATAGAATTATGTGTATGATAAAGAAAAAAGAAAAGAAAAGACAAATAGAAAAACAAGAGAAAAAGTAGGATAACAAAGAATGGAGAGCTTCTTCTATGTCACTTTCAAAACAGAAGTAAAAAGAAGGATTAAACTTTCAATTGGTGATGGAATGAGCAGTTATATTCTTACCATATTTTTGCAAATAATATAGTATGATCTTGTGTAAATATAATATAAAAAAAAAGTAGCAGTAATATTTAGAGATGTCTATTTCAATGGAGCGTCGTCCCCCATAAAAATGGTTGCTGTCATGCATTCATGCATGATGCAAATTGAATTTAAAGGAGGGTCACGTACTCTATATTAAATCCATTGTTGGTATTATTCAATGTAAACAAAACCTTATTATATATACTTCCAATAATGTGTAGGGTTAATTTAATAAATTATTTTGTGGGGCTATTTTTACTTTTTGCTCCCACTGTCTACTGCTTTGATAGCTCTCTTACATTTGGAAGAGGATGGGCTATATTACACTGTATATAATTCAATACTCCACTGTATATTGTACAATCAAAGTAGTATTTTGTAAGTCCTTATGTGTTTTTTCTTTAATTTTTGGGTGAAAATAGTACTTGTACATTATACGAGAACATCTTTCATTGTTATCAAACTTGTACTCAGAGAATGAGGGATAGTCAAAGTGCTTAGAGCTTTCTGTCCTCTCAGTTTTAGGGGATCTTGAGATCAATTTTCATCACCCTGCTTTTATGGCTCTCTAAGCACCATAAAAATCAAACTTGTACTCCATAAGATATACACATAAATCCATACATTTCAAATTATTAATTTTCTAATTAAAATTTAAACACACACTAGATATAAAATTCTATTCCTCCCATATGAGTTATGTAATTCTATCATGTATTCTCCCTTAATTGGTTGTTAAATATCATTTCTACAAAATGTTCTTTTATTATTAGAGAGTACTACACACTTTTAAAAACTGTACCTTTATTATCAGTTTCGAATTAAAGTCTATAAATACTCCGTATATCATATTCGAATTAATTGATTATAAGAAAAAATTTATTAAAAAAAAAAAAAAAACTCCACTATACCAAAGCCAATCCCTATACCAAATGTTGAAAATAAATTAATTTCTTACTTTTATTTCTTATCATTTTGTATTGAAAAAAAAAAAAAAAAAACCGTAATATACATGAAAATATGATAAACCACTAGAGTAGCTATCAATCTAGTGCAACTATGCAAGATATTCCTTTTCTATCAAAAATAGTAAATGAAATAAGAATGACATAAATGGAGTACTATTTACACAGAGGTAGTTTTACATAAATGTGGTAACAAACTGTAAGAATTAATTTAACTTTGGGGAACCAAATTTCAAACACATTCCCAAACTAGAAATTAATTTTTATTTGTTTTTTAAATTAAAGAAATGTTCTGAGAATTCCCTCAATTGTCTGTACCTGCACCTTAAATTTATTGTTGTTGTTATTGCTAAATATGCAAGTACTTTTGATGTTTTAGCATAAATAAATTTATACTGTAGCACTAGTTTCTAGTACTGTGGTATTTTATCTGAGTAGTTCTATTAATAGGTTGCTGTCTCATTTATTGTTTCGCATTTTTTGGATTATTGAGCCTGCACTATGCGTTATGTGTTGCATTTAATGAGTCTTCTGTAATGTATGCTATTTTTTCAATTATGAAGCTTTCATTCTTCTTCCTTGTATAATCTCTTTTTGCCCTCCGTCTTTGTTGTTTTACCTTTTTTTACTCTCTTTTGAGATTTGAGCTAGCTTCTTTCAACTTGCCATAATACTCTCTAGGTAGAGGTAGCACCATGACACGTCGACAAGGCTAGCTCTACAAACATGGGGTGCATTGTGCACAATTGCACATAGGGATGGGTACATTCAACCTTAATTTTCTGTTCGTTCATCAAATGAGCAAAAAAGTATTCCACCAAGGTGAATTGACGGATTTAAAGTTTTATAGTTAAAGGAGAAGTATTCGAATGTATGTAGCTAAAAATAGAACTTAGTATTACTCGTAATCCAACTTTGTTTGTTTTTGCGCAGAAAATAATAATTCAGCTTAGTCCTTAGTATGTATCTTAGTAAAATGTGCCAAAAAACCCTACATATAAAATCTTTGAGTATATCATTAGTAATTTCACATTATAAACAATTGTATGTGATATTTTAAAAAGTTATTGATTAAGTATAAATATATTGCATTTGATTATACTCTATTGGCAAAGAGAGAGGTTTCTTGGGAAAATCAAAATTAAAAAAAAAAGGTGTTGCAAGATTATACATTTATAGAAACACTAGTGGCAACGGTCCTAAAGGACTTGGGCCTAAAATAGAAATTATGATTAGGGCAAATGAGATTTAGGCTCTCTTGTGGACCTGCAGCTAAGTTGGTACTTAGTTTAGCTAGTCTACTACTTTAGGGTTTAGGCATCTTAGTTAGGCTGCATTTTTAAAGTGGGTCTCCAACCATGTTGCTTGCTGTTACTGACGTAATATCCAACAGCTTCAAATTTGGGCAAATTCATAGAAGTACATGTTTAGCTGCAAATTAACAAAATTCAGCCAAAAGTAAAATTCAGCTGATTATATAATACTTTACTTTGTCTTTGTTTTTGGCGTAGCGAGAGCCACAAAAGGAATATGATGTATAGACGATATTTGATCTATATGATGCATGCTAATCAGCTAATGTTAACTCCCTTTCTCTAAAAATTGATACTACGAGTAGAAGTTTTGTACAGTTACAAACAAAAGATGGATTAAACGAGTTTTAAAATCAAGGATAATGGCAAATTCAAATGTTAAACACTACCATATCTTATAGAATTATGCAAAAACAAGTTCTTAAATGATGAGTATTCTGTATTTTGTAATTTGTATTAGTCTCTTATTTCACTCTGAAAGACAAAAGAACACTTATTTAGAAGAGTTTAACAAAACAAACATTCCAATATATGGGCCAAAAACTTTGTTGCCCAGTTATCATATATGAACAGGCCCACGGCCCAGCTGAAGTAATATCCAGATAATCCATTAATCTTTGAAACTAAGCCCATGTCAAAAAGCCCTGAACAGAGCACTTGTCTGTTGCATAATTTTGGCGCGAAAACGTGCCGTCTTTGCTCACCAAACTCCGTCTTAGGTTCTAGCGTAACTTGACTTTTTATCACGTTTAATAATACTCAGATTTACTAGTAGTTCCTAGGATGATTATATGGAGAGTATAAAACAAAGTATTCCCTTTGTCCCATTGCCTATTGGTCATTGGATTTACTTCATACGAGATATGGAGATTCGAGAGAGAAAATTGATGGGATCAAAGTACGTGAGACTGAAAATGTGATTTTAGTGTCACTTATGATATGTGGCTAATTCTATAGAACAAATAAAGAAGAATTATGAGGCAATTCTGATTAAATAGAGGGAATACTAATGTATGATAGTGATAAGAATACTAGAAGTTGTATTATTAGAAAGTTTCGTTTCAAGCAAAATGGAAAAGTTATTTCTCAACCTCCCTAAGGTCCTATTTGATAATTACTTATCAAAAACAATTACAACTAAAACTAATAAAAGCTAACTTTTCATACTTCACAAGTGTAACTTATAAATAAGAATATAAATTTCAGGAATCAATAATCTCCCTTTAAAACATTGTAAGTATTCACATTTTGTGAATGTAAAAGATTAAAATGGCATTTAATTTGAAGTATTAGGCAAAACTCATTGGCGCCAAAACCAAATGATTTTTCTTTCTTCCTTTTTAAAGAAATTAAAAAAGAGAACGGAAGATAAGAAATAAAGTCCTTTAAACACTAAAATTAAGATGCTCTTCGTCAAGAAAATTGCATGCCATAAAATCAAAATAAAAAGTGGGTTTAAAGCCTTATGGTTGATGGACATACACGGTGTTGGTTGATGATATTTGATTAGACAGTCAAACTTGTGTTTTATTTTATTTATTTATTTATTTTATTTTTTAAATTTTATTTTAGGAAGAGGTATTGGGAAGACAAAAAAGAAATTCTCTTTCTAAGTTCATGCGGCAATCACGGTGACCTTATTATTATAATTACAACATTGGAAACCAATCTATCATGATAAGTACTGTTCATATTCTAATGTTTAGTGCCGCTAATACTACTAGTCTAACTTTGCTAATCATTATTAATTGTCAAAATAATACTTCCAAATTATGAGTCATTATGACCCATAAACGACAAAACCATATACTCCGCATTATACACCATATGTCCTAACAAGAATCAATTTGTTTTGATAAAACCTTAATGCATGCCAACTTTATGTATGAAAACATTTTATGTGCTCCAATAGTTGTGCAAATTTAGAGGAGAGCAACAAGGTTGAAGAGAAGACATAACTTAGATAGACTTTCAATAAACGAAAAAGTGATTTGTGATATTTAG
Organism: Chenopodium quinoa; assembly: GCF_001683475.1. Classification (NCBI taxonomy): domain Eukaryota; kingdom Viridiplantae; phylum Streptophyta; class Magnoliopsida; order Caryophyllales; family Amaranthaceae; genus Chenopodium; species Chenopodium quinoa. Next base: position 1,548,151 of record NW_018745003.1, read on the forward strand.
ACGGCCTAAAATAAATATGTGGTATATTATTAAACGCATATTCTACTTATAATGCTAACCGGATTTATCAACTACACTAACAATGATTGACAAAATGAGCTGTACCTCAATATTCCTATGGAAGAGTATAAATTCAACTTAGAAGTAATGACCTTTCCTTTTCACATTAGTAAAAACCTAAATGTTATCCTCTTGCGAAACAAGAAAGAAACATCCAAAAACAAGGAAACATAAATTTTCAAATTATACAGCTTGAAATGCCTTGAATAAATTAAGTCACATCTAAAAACATTGATTTGGTTAACAGAAGTAGTTGACACATGACTTTCTAAAAGATGTGTTTGTCAAGTAAATAGTAAATGCAATTCTAACCTTCATAAACACGAACCTTGAGTCTAAATATAGCTACTACCTCTCTTTGTCAGATTAAGACTCTCCTCCAAATTTATGGGTATGGGTCCTCTTCACGGTTATTTCTTACTAAATGTGTATGCTTGTAACTAGTAACATACATCACTTAAACATACCTATATACTACTTTTAATAATTCTTAGCGTAGTTATGCTTCATGTGAATCAAGTACTCAACTAACGCACTATACATCGGTACAACTGATAATCCAAATTAATCAATATATGAGATTCTCAATACTTTGGAGTCTGGACATAAGTATGGACACTTGACACTTCATTTTAGACCAGATTAATCATGTATGAGATTCTCAATACTTTGGACATAACTAAGTATGGACACTTGACACTTCATTTTAGACCAGATTAATCAATGTATGAGATTCTCAATATTTTGGATATAAGTATGGACACTTGACACTTCATTTTGGACCAGAAACATGGACACTTTTCATACTCCGTATAGTAGTTGGAGTATGACGCTTAGACATGTGTTAATGTATGTCATCAATAATACAAATATTGATTAGTCTTAGGGTAAAAAGTTTTACATAATTAAAGGGAAAGAGAGATTAGAAACTAATCAAAAGCAAAGAGCCTATCAATTCCCTAAAGTGGCTACACACCAAACTATATAGCATATAATAAAGTACAAAAAATGAAAGTGCAATCAAATTGTCTAATTAATTTAACCCTATAAAATACTTAAGAATTTCCCCCCTCCAAAGCTTTAAAAAACTTTGGCACTTTTGATAATCTTAGACAGGGACCATTAAGTAAGGTAGAAGAGAACACTATGAAAGCCAAGGAGCGTGTGATCCAAAGATTTGCTTACAAAAAAGCACAATCCTCATTCTTTTATACTAATCTCCTACACCATTTCCGCTTACAATAATAAAACATAGTCTCTCCTTTCACTGTATGTTGTTGTTTATGAAGAAGCTGCTGCAACGTCATTCGTCTTTGAAACTCGAACAACGATGCTGCTAAGAAACTCCATATCCAACACCAAGAAGTTCTTCCAAAAAACTATAGATAATGTTAAGTCTTTTCTTTCTGTAGGAAGCACTTATGAAAGGCTGCCTAAAACACCCCCCTTTCACCCCTTCTCCTGTGGGCGCGACACCAATAGGGGAAGAGATGGTGAATCAGGGTACGATAACGAGTTGGACAATCTCTACAATGAGTTTACTCATCAATGGGACTCGCGTAAGGGCAAGGTTAAGAAGAAGGCTCAGAAGAATACGGTTCGTGCAACTGCGAAAAAGAGTCAGCAGTTTTTCTTGGATCATTCTTCTCAGAAGGAAAACTGTAATAACTATGCTGCAAGAACTGAAGACGATGTGAAAAAACCAGAGAAAAGGGGTGATTTTAACAAGGGGAATTGTGTTTCCAAGGAGAATAATAATGCAGAAATAAGAGAGGTTTTGAAGAGCAAGGGATTGAATGTTAGTCCAGGGAATAAGAGGAAACCTGAACTGTGTTCGAGGAGCGTCAGAGAAAATAGGCTGTGTTTTGTAGCAGAGAAATTGAAGGAGTTAGAAATGATGGATAAGGGGAATGTTGATCATAAGCTTGATGTCGAAGAGTTTCTTCGTTACTATTCCCGTCTTACATGTCCTGCTTACCTTGACATAGTTGATAAGTTCCTAGGGGAGATGTGTACAGAGTTTTTCGGTCCTCAGACGGCATCTCCAAAGGTAAACATTTCTAGACCCGTGTTGCAATCATTGAAGGGTTAGACAATGCAGTGCTAGTTTTGGTTTAAACACCGTATATTATTTTGCTGATCATTGAATCCTAGGTTTCTAATAATGATCAATTTTTTTTTTTCCAATTTTTTTTTTTTCAACTCAATGAGTGTACTTTTTATTATGTAATACAATCTTTATGTATGTAATGAGTAATGAATTTTACAGATGAAGGAATAACTATGGTAAGAAAAAGCCAATGAGCAAGTTTTCAATATGTTTTATGTATCCTGAAAACTTCTAAAGCACCTAAACTAGTCCCTTATGACAATGATTGAAGTTAAATTGCTGTCCTATAAGCTGCAGTGAATAGCATCTTGTATAATTGGAAGATCAAACGAGCTATCAACTAATTACCAAACAGGGCCAAATTGTATTATACACGACACATGTATGATTAAGATGCACATAGAAGATCAAGGTGAAAGACTTAAGCATAAAAGGCTCGCTCTCAACATTTCTCTGACGATCAGATTTATAAACAACAACCAGAGTTCAACATTTCTGATAAACCATTTTTGTTTTCTAATAACATCTCAAAGATATCATAAAGTCTTGCATCTACAAAATATATCCAAGGAAATTCGGTCATGCAGATACAAGCAGTCAAAAGATACTTAACAAAAATATAGGAATGTTATAATCCCCCACAAGTATTGACAACACACTTACAGATTCAATTTGGAGAAGCAGTGAAACTGTAATATCAGTTGTACCAGTCAGCAAATATTTACTTTCATCAGTAAATCCCCAGTTCGCCTTAGTAAAATTCTGCGAAATTCAAATCAACAAAACTGCATCAGGTGAATCTATCTAAAGTGTATTCATGTAACTTTTTAACATATTCTATGGATAAATATATGATGGTTGATTAATTTGAATAACTGTGCACCTATATAGTCTCATTCATTGTCCGAATCTTCATCAGAAAGCCAGAAAGAATCTTCTTCATCTTCAGACACATAACCACCTATATCAAAGAAAATTAAACCACATCAGATTGCATAGTTAGATATTTCCGTAAAACTGCAGTCAAGCTAAAAAATTTCTATACCTGGAATGTCTGAAATCAACCAATCTCTTCTACACATCAATGCTTCAACTGTTTCTTCATCCAGCTTATTATAATATTGCTCCAACACTCTGCCAACCGTACAAAATACAGCACCTGAATCTAGTTTCGAAACAGGTATAGCAAGAACATCCCTGGCTATACTTTGCAGGGTAGGATATTTCAGCCCATTGGTGTGCCACCAAGATATTACATTGAAATCATTGGTTCTTGGCAAGACATCTTCATCTAGATAATAGTCCAACTCAGTTGTTACACCTACCTTATTTTTCTTCCTCTCATTAAGAAACAAATCAAACGCAGACATGGCAGCTTGCTCGTCAAGCTCATTATTCTTATCTTTAGCTTGGTATTCTTCAAGCAATTCAGAGGATACTTTTCTAATACGGTCAATTTGGTCTTGTGAATCATCTCCATATATTTTGTGGAAGTAATATTCCACTATATACATCTTGTATCTGGGATCCAATACAGCAGCTACTGCTAAGACAGTGTTGACAGTATTCCAGTACTCGTCGTATGGTTTCTTTCATATTCAAAGCCATCTCTCTCACCATCTCAATTTCGCAAGCAGCCCACTCTAGTAAAGCTAATTTGACATCACAGACCTTGGTGAAAAATAAAATTGGCAGTAGCATGATTCTTCTCAGAAAAAAACAATGCAGTTTCATAGATTAGCTTCAGTTTTCCACAAACTTTTTCAGTCAAACTCCAATCTTCGTCACTAGGTATGGCAATATTCCCTGATTTACAAAGCATTTCGTCTTTAAACACATCCTTGTAATACAAAGCTCTCACAAGCATCACGTAGGTTGAATCCCACCTTGTTTCACAGTTCAGAACTAATTATTTTCCTCTTATGTAAAGATTCAGTAGACGAGCTTTCTGATGAAGATTATCCTTTCTTTCAGCTGTTGCTGTCATATAATCTACAATATTCCGAATTCTCAGACTTGTATCACCAAGAATGGCTAGACCTTCCTTCACTAGCAACATCAGGGCATGTGCAAAACATCTCATACTTAAGAACTTCTCTCTAACCATAACAGACTTACTAGGAAACAACTCAGAAAAGTTCTCATGCATTTGAGGTATTATTCCATGATCACTTTCTCCGAGTATTCCTTTGGAAACTTTATGAACCTATGGCAACGTAGATAAAAATTCTATCATCTTACATGAGGGAAAAACAAATGTATGGCAACTAAAACAGCAAATATACCTGTTACTATAATATTACCTAAAAAGGAAGCTCTGTAGTGTCCAAGTATCATCAACTAAATGTGCTGTGGCAGCTACAAACCTTCTATTGTCATGAGATGTCCACAAATCCAAAGAAACAGCAATTTTACCCTTGTAATTTTTTAATAATTGCTTCCTTCTTTCTATTCCGGCATTGAACATTTTGAGTAATTCTTCCCTCACTTGTATTTGAGACGGCATTTCAGACTCAGGGTTTAAAGTGCTTGTATAATTTCTGAATCCTACATCGTCCACAATGGAAAAGGGGTATGTGTGAAGGACAATCATGTTAACCAGCTCCTTCATTATTACCTTAAACTCATCAATGCTTTGACAGCTTTCTCCCGAAATTGGAAGCCTTGCTAGAGGTTTCTAGAGATTGCGAGCCGTTGGTCATAGCTAAATTCTGACAATAACCGTTGTGCACTTGGTGCAGTGACTGGCTAATGATGATCCAGACAAGATCCTCAAGACCTCTGCTTCTGTTGGATACTTACACCCTACAACTAATACAAGAGATATAAATCTAAGTCCATTTGAGAAAATTTATATGAAGAAAATGAGTTTTAAGATACAGTTGACAAAGACTTTTTTGGGGGCTAAATGAGGCAGATAGCAATCTGATGCAGAAATTCCGTGGTTTTCCTCCTGCATAAATCCTGTGCAACTCCTAGGTCCGAATGACCGGATGTTAGGTCAATCAAGCACGTAGAGGTTCTGCTTTCATATGATTAACCTGAATAGCCTGTGCCTTAGACTAAAACTTTTCGTATTCCAGGACTCCAGGTTATGATTTGTGAGCAAGAAGTTACAAATAGAACATAATGTTCTGCTCTGATGTACTTACAGAATTCTAAGAGGTCAAGATGAATGCAACATTACTCCTAAGTCCCTAACTTTTGCATGAAATGCAATTCAACAAATCATCCATCAATAGGTAAAGAAGTGTACATGAAATAGTCGCTTAGTTACCATCACTTAACACACACAAAATAGTCGCTTAGTTACCATCACTTAAAGTTATGTATATCCAACCCTACTAAACTCGGTATGGCTGGTGCAGGTCTCAGTAGAGGTATTGGGGTAATGTTGATGTTGATATGCATATATGTTTTTTAGTTAGCAATAAGCATGATTTAAAAGCAATGAAAAGAGATTATGTTAGCTTTCTTTATGTGCTTAGTCATCATTGATTGATTTACATGTCAATTCAGCTATTTTGTCCTTACTTTGCCTTTTTAGAGAAGATAGCCACATATTTCCATCAATTCTCAATCTACTTGCATTCTTTATAAGCCAATGCTTACATCCATAGATTCCATACCCAAAGACAATTATACAAGTTCCCATTTACTTTAATAAGGACTTTTTCTCTTAAACTTATTTCAGAAATAGATTACATATTAGCTTTTGATTTGCTAAATATCATTAACTGCAATGAAAATAGTGGAGTACATATGAAAAGTAAATAGTGAGACGAAGCCAACAAGATCCCTTATAATAGTGTTTTTTCTTATACAATAGCCTAAAATTATAATCAAATTTTAGTCAAACTAGTAAATTGGACCAACCAACAAGAAAAAATTAACTCCTTGATTCAAGTGAAAGATGAAAAAAAAAATCTTAAGCAACTAAGTTCCATTCAAATCAGGAAATTATTGAATCACCCCTTTAAGGTTTACTAAATTTAGAACCCTTACACTAAGATCAAAGATTGACGCTTTAGACATGGATATCGATTTCCTGCTCGAAATTTGAATATTACATACGATAAACCCTAATCATTTTAAATTTTTACATCTTTTTCAGAATTGATGCATTATTCAAATTTGTAAGCAAGAAATTAATTAAACAAGAAAATTGATAAGTATAGTCCTAAATTGAAAAGTGAACAAAACAAACATAACTTGCACAATTGGCTAAAATGTTAAAAGCGTTTAGTGCTAAATTGAATGAACATATATAATAGCTTGAATCTCATTGATGGCTGCCATGACAAATACATAATACAAGTTTACCCTAATGAGATAGAATTAGGAAACTAACAAAAGATAACCAAAAGATATTCTAGCCATAAAATATGGTCACAAAATATATCCTATAATTTCCAAAAATATATCCTCAATACCCCCCTCAAGTTAGATCATGGGGATCAAAAATGCCCAACTTGAAAAGAAGGTAATCAAACTGAGTCTTCCCAAGTGCCTTAGTAAAAACATTTGCCAATCAGAATACCACTTGGCTTTGCCCCTAATAGCCTTGCTTCTGAAATAATATCCAATGTGTATTTTCGTTGACACAAAAACAAACCAAAATTTACTACGAGCAACCTCGATGCCCAAAAAATACTTCAAAGGACCAAGATCCTTCATCTAGAAACAATCACACAGGTAAGCCTTGAATACAGTCAATACAGCGGAATCATTCCCAGAAATAAGAAGATCATCGACATAGATTAAGACATTAATCTGAACATTGCCATTAGTGTATGTGAAAAGAGAATAATCAGAGTAAGATTGTAAAAGTGTACCCTTTCAGAGCCATAGTCAGTTTTGCAAACCAACACCTTGGAGCTTGTTTCAATTTATACAAAGACTTTCTCAAACGATACACCAAAGTCGGATCCGAGCTCTCAAAACCGGGAGGTAGTTTCATGTACACCTCCTCATCCAGATCACCATGTAGAAAGGCATTATGAACATCCATTTGCTGAAGCTCCCAATTTTTAGAAGTGGCTATAGCAAGAAAAGCGCACACAGTAGTCATTTTTGCATCCGGAGCAAAAGTCTCACCATAATCGATACCTTCTTGCTGATGATTACCAAAGACAACTAACCGAAATTTGAGACGTTTAATATCACCATTAGACAAAAATTTTGTCTTGTACACCCATTGATTGCCTAGAGCCTTCTTGTCGGGAAGAAGATGCTCTAATGTTCAAGTCCTATTGTCTTCTAATGCCCTTATTTCCTCTTTCATAGAACGTCGCCAACCTTCAGATTTCATGGCTTCTTTAAAGGATCTTGGATCCTTTTCCTGAACAACTGCTGCAAGAAACTTGCGATAATTCATAGAAAAAATGTCACAATTTATATAGTATGCTAATGGATAAGGCATACCCGAAGGAGAATTGGAAGACGAGTGGAGGGAGACGGATTTTTAGCAAATATAGAATGAGTCACATAATCCCGAAGCTTGGCGGATGGAAACTTGTCACAGTGGCCACGACCCATGGGAGAGTGGGCTGTGGACTGTTGTTGTATCGAGCTGCTGTCTTCGGTAGTTACTGTGTGCTGCTGCAGAGCTTCGGCAGAAGTGGGAGACGCACCATCTGTGAGCTGCTGCAGGCCAGAGGGAGCTGGGCTAATTGGTCTGCTATCCTCGGCTGTACCCATATCAACAGGGCTCCGAGGCTGGGATGCAGCAGACCCAGCGCCCGAGGGATTTCCAGTGCCCTTGATAGAAACCAGGGCTGGCTGTTGCTCTCCTATGCCAGCGCCCGTTCAGTTAGTGCGTGGGGGAAGTTACAGCCACCTCCTCTTCTATACCCCCACCATTGCCCTAAAAAAATGCACCAGTTTCATCCCACAACTCTTATTCAATAAAATCATCATGCACATCACAATTAGGCTCATAAACCTGAGACTTAATGTTTATATCTTTCGGATAACTAAACGGAAATACATCTTCAATGAATTTAACATCACGAGAAACAAAGAATACCTTAGACTCCAAAACAATCTCCACCCTTTCTTCCCAAACGGATAACCCACAAACACACACTTCCGACTCCGACTAGCAAATTAATCACCATTCGTTTTCTGATTGTGAGCGAAACAAAGACACCGAAACGTGCGAATAGCATCAAGATGAGGTGGTTTATTAAAAAGAATTTCGAATGGAGTTTTGTTTTGAAGTAAAGGAGTAGGAGTTTGATTAATTAAGTGAGCGGCAATAAGAACATACTCACCCCAAAAATAAATGGGCAATTTGGCTTGAAATCTCAAGGCTCTCCCTACTTCCAAAATGTGTTTATGTTTTCTCTCTGCCCTCCCGTTTTGTTGCGATGTACCCACACAAGAGGTTTGAAAGATAATCCCAGTTGCAGCAAATAAATCAAGCAAACAATTAAACTCGGTACCATTGTCACTTTGCACAACTTTAATTGTCTGGAAAAATTGTCTGTCTACCATAGCAACAAACGACAAAAATATACGAAACACCTCAGTTTTATCAATCAACAAAGATATCCACAGTGCTCTAGAATAATCATCAACAATTGTCAAAAAATAACGAGCTCCGCACGACGAAACATTACGATATGGACCCCATAAATCACAATGAACTTTCTCAAATATTCTAGACGCTTTATTATCACTCAAAGGAAATCTATCTCTAGGATTTTTCACACGCATACAAACTTCACACCCCTTATCAAGACTATCTTTGCAATTAACAATAGGAAGCAACTTAACTACTTTCTCGGAAGGATGACCCATACGACGATGCCATAGCTCCAAATTAGACCTTGCGTCAATAGCACCCACATGATGCATGGAATCCGATTTGCTAATATAGTACAATCCGTCCCTCCGAGCTCCCCTTCCAATTAACTGCTTTGTTTGATCCTGTATAGCACACATATATGAGTTAAATTGGACAATACAATTAAGCTCATCATTAAGTTGTGAAACAGAAAGTAAATTACAACTCAAATTAGGGACACAGAGCACCCCAGTTAGAGTGATTTTGTCCGACAAACGAACAGAACCAATAAGAGAAATCAACACTGTTTCACCGTTCGGTAACCCTACAGGACATTCAAAGCTCTTTGTATCAAAAAGCCAAGATTTTTCTCCTGTAACATGATGCGTGACTCCTATATCAATAATCCAAGAAGTATCATCAAACTTATTATTCGAACAATTTTCGAAAATTTTGGTATTACCTACCAAACTTGTAATTGTATGCCATTGTTCACTTGGAAATAATTGGCCACTCGAACTCGTAATCTGATTGTTGGCAGATGTAGCACTAATATTGCACTCATAATCTGGTGGTGGTGGATTGTTGCCGTCCACCATGGTTCACCGAAAAAAAGTTTTTTTTTTTATTTTTTTTTTTTTTTTTTGTATAAAAAAAAACAAAAGAAAAAGATTAAAAAATTGAACTTGATACCATGATTTAACCTGCTCTTGATACCATGCTAAATTGAATGAACATAATAGCTTGAATCTCATTGATGGCTGCCATGACAAATATATAATACAAGGTTACCCTAATGAGATAGAATTAGGAAACTAAAAAAAGATAACCAAAAGATATTCTAGCCATAAAATATGGTCACAAAATATATCCTATAATTTTCCAAAACATATCCTTAATATTTAGACAACTATTTTGAATTTTATTGAGCAAGAGTAATTTGTCATTTTGTCAATTTCGTACCTTTTGAAGCTTTACTCTGTGCAGCAACTCAATTGAGGGAGAAAAAATTAGGAAAAAGAGAAAATAGAAGAAGAAATGAAGAGTCTCTTAAATGCATGAATGAAAATATTAACCAAAAAGAACTATTTTTACTACTCACAACTTCACAAGAGTCACAACCACGACACTAAAATTACAGTACATACGAAGTGTGTAGTAAGGTGAGGAATAACTCACGTGATAGAGCTTTCCTTCTGATTTAGGAGATCTTAGGATTGATTCTAATCACCTACCCCTGGCCCTGTAGCTTTCTATGCACCAAAAAAAAAAAAAAAAAAAAAAACAAATTATGTAGTACTCTGTATTTGCTAAGCGTGCAACATGTGTTATAAATGACGTTGATGAACTAACATTCCATTAGAGATTGTGAATATTCGTTATCTTTATTTTTATTTTATTTGTCTATGACAATAATTGGTGATGTTTAGAATATCGATTAAAGATGATGTATGTGGGTATCCAAGTCATAGTTGTGTAATTGAAGTCAATTTAATCCAAATTAGTAGAAAAATTAAATTGAAGTGCCACAAAAATGAATTTGAGATTTATGAAGTTGAGGTTGAAGTGAGCCAAAGCTTAATCAGGATGAAGTTATGTTACATCCATTAACTCAAATAACAATTTCAAAATTGCGATCTTTACCATTTTTTTTTAAGAACTAAAATTAACCACAAAATAAACCAAACTATATTTATCTGACAATGTTGAACCCAGTTTTGTCAAATTTTATTGGATTAAAGCACCAAGATGATTGGTAATTTCAGAATAGTTCAAGGTTAAAAAGGAATGTGGAAAGATATACAAAACGAACACATGCCTTAGGAAGCCCAATTTTATCTAAGCAGGCCTAAATTCTCTTGCCAAATATGGGCTTTTTTGGGGTATAAGCATGATTTATGGACTTTTCAACCCGACATCCGTATCACACGAGGTTCATACATGTAGATTTAATCCTTAAAGTGTATTTTCTCTCTCTTTTATTTTTCACTAAAGTGAAATTATTTTTGATAAATTTAAGTTACAAAGTATTTTGAATGGAATAAAATTATTTTAACTGATTCTCTAATGTTTTTGTTTTTTAAACTTACTAATTAGATTTATTTTTACTAAATTGAAAATATTTCTGCTTTACTTATTTTTGTTGAACTAAAATTAAACAACTTATTCCAATATTTTGGTTTAATTCAATATAGATCAAATTTGAGTGACTAGTCTTTCGAAGCAAAGTATATTAACGTTCATTTTTAATCGGATTATTACTGTAAACTATACAATAATCTCAGTGTGGTAATTGATAAGTGGATTATTATGATAAACTATACTTTTTTTAATTGGCAAATGGAACGAGTCACTCTTTTGGACCACATTATTTTGAGTCTTTTCTGAATCCCTTAATTAAGGTTTTCATAAACTTGGAACTAGACCGCTCAGATCGATTTCTGTTTGCTTGATCAAGGTACTATTCAGTTTATGTCCAATTTCACATACGTACACTTAATAGAGAAGAGTTAAATATATACTGTGCTAGTTGGTTATTGTTATTTTTTTTAGCCATTTTAAGCACAACATAAATCTAGGGCAAGGCAAAAACCTCGGAGTTAAAGCGTCCATAACATGTGGAATGATGAGTGTCCAAAAGACAGATGCTAGTGATAAAAATGATTGATATAATGAATGATATTTTACAAAAAAAACAAATTTACAAAATTAGTCGTTGCATTTGTAGTATTAATAACAGGTCCGGTTGCTTTATTTTTGGTACTGTAAGATAGCCTAAGCCCTCTCATTAAGGGTTCCCTATAAATAAAAAGCTATACGGTTGGTAATAAAATTAATTTTAATTTTTCGTATTTAATTTTAATTTGTGAATTTTGTTTAATACAATGTATATGTCAACTTTTGAAAAGTTTTGATATCCATACAAAATATACGGTAGAAATTGTTCTTGCTTCATATATATACTCTTTGGTCTCTTTCAATTACAGTAAAATAATTTTTTGTTTGAAATTTGCAGAATGCATCGTATGCATTTAGATCTAAGCTAATTTCATATATCAAAATCTAGAGGTTAGCTAGTTATCTAAAATGCGCAATTAATAATTGGGTTTTTATACACTCGAGTGCACATTGTTCACTGTACACTCGATTTATTTTTAGGACAACATAATTAACATAGGTCATAATGATAAGAGCGAGCATTATATATATATAAAGGACCCAACTAAGTCATCACCTCTTATTGGTTTATCAGCCTAACTACGCAGGTCAATACTTGAGAGTAAAGGAGTGGGTAAGGGAATCACTTTATTACACCAAGCAAATGTAGATGTTGGGGTACGAACCAAAGTCACAAGATGAGTTCCCCACGAGGCCACGATCTCCAGTGCACCAAAACTTGTATGGTAAAAAAGAGCATATATAATAAAGTAAATAACTCAAACAAAAAGAACATACTATGTATATTTCAAACTCAAACTAAGAACATAGTTAATTAAATGACTATATTTTTCATAAAATACTTAGTTTTAAAAGAGGTTTTGTTTTATTTTATTAAGATTGTTGTTTTTAAACTGGCCTAGCCTCGGCACCATAAGTATTGTGTACTTGCATGCACCATCTAATTTGCAGTTTAACAATGATTTGGATCCAATTTTATTATAAATAGAGGAAGGGGTTAGCTAGCTAGCTAGTTCTCTAAATTTGATCATCACTTTTCTTGGTTGAATTCTGAAAAATTGGTACGTCTTCTTCTTTACCGTTGCTTCCCTTAAGAAAAAATGCGAAGGGTTTATTGGTTGAAGACCTGCATGAAATGGCCCTTTCATCCGACGCAATAAAGGGTTAATGATACGATCCCCACGTTTTCTCCCACACTCTTTAATTCATTCGTTCACTGCCCTTCATTTTGGGGGATATTAGCCTAATTGGTAGGGATGGACCTCTTTACCTTTGTACCAAATTTGGTGATAAAAGTGATAGATTTCTCAAGGCAAATACCTTGATTTGTATTGGTCCCTTTTTCAATGGAAGCAATATTTTAAAAAAATATCATTTGATGGGTCATAAGGTATGCCACGTTTTGAATGTTATCTATGTGATTGTTACTATACAATCCAAAGAGCTACTATATGGGAAGTTTAGGAAAGCTAGTTGCATACAAAACTGGTAGTTGGGGAATATGCTTGGCCCCTCGAACTCCGAGTCTCTCTATAATCTCTAATACGGAGTAATTCTATTTTTGTCTTGAATGATCGATCACATTTGATTCAAAGATGTCTTTAATTTGAGCAATTATATTTTGAATGATCGACCACATCCTTTACAATTAATAAATGTTTTACACAAAATTTTTTATGTGGCTGGTCACACCGTATGACCAACTATTATGGGGTTTACTTTGTTAGTGGTATAGGGTTACTCACTCGGTCAGGGGTTACTAAGTCGGTCAAGAATTACTCGGTCACAGGTTACTCGTCGGTTAGGGGTTACTTAGTGTGTCAGCTGGCCACACGATGTGACCAGCCGCACACAAAAGTTGCTGAATCTTTTATATGCCGCGACTTAGTAATGTGTTTAATTATTAGGAAACTAGAGCTCCACTATGTTTAAGATTTAAGAAACAAGAACTCGTTTGTGTTCATTTCAAGAACTAATGTTCTTGTTTCCTTTTTCCAATTAAATGTGGTTATTATAACTTTAATGTCTCCTTAGTTAAAAATTAAAATACTTTTGCCTGTATTAATCCATATCTATAAGTAAGTTTTAAGTAATAAGAATGTTCTCCATATATGAGATTATAAGCTATACTTCCTCCGTTCTAATAATATTGCAATAACTGGACTATTACACTACTCATCACACTTGTTTGACCACATATTATGATTTATACGTAAAGTAAAATATAGTCATGTGGGGTCTTGTTAGATCCGTCTCGTAAAATACTTTCACAATATCAAGTTTTTATAATTTTTACTCTTATATAATTATAGATATTTAGCATATAAAATGTGTTTTGGAATGCGTAATTTCATCCTTATTGCAATATTTGTGGAACTGAAAAAATATTATTCTACAATTTTTAAGAGTTTAACATGTATGTAACACTCAAAATGAATTATTGTACGTAAATGAATATAACTTACATTTGATATATTTGTATTTTGAGTTAAATAAGATACGTACATGCAATAAACCGTTAGTGTAAGCTGTAAATGATGTGATGCAAAACCAAGTTACAATTTGGATATCTTTAATTAGGTCAATCCGTCTTAAAATTCCTTGAAGAATTTAATTCATCACCTTAGTGTCCTGTGCTACAATAACAACTAATTTGATTTTGATGCATTTTACCAAAATCGTCGACAAAAGTAATGAATATTGGAGACTTTAACATCTTTCCATTTCAATAACAAGTTGATTGTATATGTATCAAATCATAAGTTCACTGGTTTGATCTTCTCGTATTTTAATTTCCAAACTTCCGCCAAAAACTATAATGGTAAGTGTTGATTGTGATTTAATTATTTGACCATTTTCAACTAGCTAGTTGGTTTCGAAATTCAATCATGTAATAACAAGTTGATATAAGTACGATGATCTATATTCTACTTGAAACCTAAGCTAATTGATAACAACTATTGCCTACTGTTTCGAATTGATGAGTTAGTTTGTCCTTTGTCTTTACTCGACCTTTAGTAAACTCAAGCAATAATCCCTAAATTTTTAAAAGTTTGAGATAATTTTTATAAAGTGTTTGGACAATAACACTTTCTAAAATGTTTAATTACTTATTTATCTTCATTAATGTAATTGCCTCTTTTTTGAATTCTTAAGAATAGTTTATGAATGCTTATACCTCTAAAAATATTTGTTTATATATTGTCTCAAACCGCAGATAATCAGAATGAACGCATCTTTTTTGAGATTGTTCGTTGTATATAATAAGTATAATATATTATCTCAAACCTTGGATTAATCGTCCAAATTAGCAAATGGGGGGGGACCTAATCGCTAGAAATTATGGGAGTGAGTCAATCACATATAGTGAAAGAATTTTCTTCATATGGACCACGGTGGTTAAAACTTAAACGTACCGTACCAACGGCACATGATGAACCATGCTATAGTATTGAATTTTATGGTCCTTAGTCTTAGCTACCATCTAGCTTTTCTACGGGTGGGTGGGTGAGAATTAGTTTTCGGGTCACATTTTGCCAAGTAATTTAAAGTTTTATGTTCATACATGAAAAGTGTGATGAAACTCCTTACTACTACATACCAAGTTTAACATTTAACACTTGGTATAACCCTTGTGGAAATCACGTGCATTTGGACCCCTCTTTCCTTTGTCTATCGTAATCTAATTGTATGTACTACTATCAACAAATTCTCAACTTAAAGTATGTTTGTTTTGCATTAATTGCTACTATGATTTTAGGTGTAGTATTCACATATGTACATTGTATAATTATATTGACCTAAATTAAATTAGCCGGTTATATATTATATTGAGTAGTCATGACGATGTGAATTTATAGGAATTCTTTTGAAGTTCTGAGCTAGTATTTGTGCCATTACATAAATACAAAGTAGTTAACAATCATGCATAGCCCTATGCATGCACTCTACTATCTATCTCTCAAATTGCTTCAAGATTCGTCTATGTTGCACTCCATCAATCCTAGTTGATATTGCCTTCAATGCTAGAGGGGATCTTACGATAGATAACAAGTATTATATATTTACAGACTACAGATGTTAAGATAGAATATATCTTATATGATAATATTTTAGGAAATATTGTAATATTGTATGATATTATCTTTTGATAGGTTGATTATTCCTCAAGATATATTCTTGTATAAATATATGTGGAAGATGAATGAGAAACTTTGAGATCTTATGATTAATTTGACAACAGAAAAAAGTGAGCAATCAACAAAATAAGATTTGCATAACATTTAATTTAGCAAAGAGCTAGAATTATATTGTCTTTGACATCGTTGGTTACATTGTACCTCTTCATAATATTAAATTTTATAACCATAACGGTTACATAGTTTAGTTTGTTGACACATGTGTCCAGTCAAAATGAGGAAAATTTTATTTATTAATTAACTAGCTAGTGGTCGACTCTATTAAAGTTTTGATTATTTGGTTGCATTAGATGCTTTATCTAACTTATTAAATCATTTACTTCATATTTTATGGAATACCAAACACCAAAATAGCTTATTACACAGAGAGCTCTTACAAAAAGCTAGGTTGACTAGCTTTTTCAAAATCACATTATTAAAGTTCAATAAACTCTTTAAATCATCTATTTTTCAAATTACCTAAATATGAGGAATAAATGATGAAAATTTGGCCCCACCAATCGGTTAAAAATTCTATGGTAGTCATCCTTAAAATGACTAATATTATACTAATTTTTTATTAACTGATTTTTTTATGTCAAAATTAATTATAAATGTTTTTTCTTATTTTTAAATTTCAAAACATCATTAGGAAACAAGAAGAGTATTTTTTTTTTCCTTTTTAAACATTTTTATGAGACAATCTTCTTCTAAACAGGAAGTACTAAAGACGAACCATACCTCTCTTGCATAATCCCAGGATTTGATATATCTTATCAATTATGACAACTTAAGGAGAGATATAGATATCTACCACTTTTATTTTATGGTCCAATCTCAATCATGTTCAATCTCTTAACCTTTGTTTTTTCTGTCTAAAAAATTCATATTTGTTTCCAATTCCATAGATGTCTATTATACAGTAATGTATGTCGATTTGACCTAAGTCTTAATTAGTAACCCTCAAGGCCTGATCAAGTCCCTTATCTACCCAGGCCACTACCTTTTATTACAACAGAAATTTCTTACCTAAGAAATTTAATTTAAAATCGGATTTTTTGACAATTACCACCTATAATTGTTGGTGTTTTAGTAATTACCACCTACAAATTTTTTTTTTTGTATTTTACCACCTACTATTTTTTTTTTAAAAAAAAAGAAAATTTCCCACTTGATTGCCTACATGACGTCATTGTGAGCCCCACCGATGGATTTTTTTCAATTTTATTCCTTTTTCTAACCTTGTTCTTCGATTTTTGAATTACAAATCCAAATTATGCAAACAAACCACTAAATTAAGTACCTAATTAATTTACAAAATTGGGGCTAACTATAAGATGGTGTTCATCATTTAGGATTTTGAAATGAAATTAGGAGTTTGTTATTTAGTGATTAATTTATGAAATTGGGACTAGTTTGCATCAATTAAACGTACTATGTCTTCAATTAGTACTGAAATTGATATTATTGTTAAGAAATTATTACTAATTATTGATATGAAAAATTAGGGTACATATGTATTGTAGGGATATTTTATAATCAAACGTTATTTTAAATTATGATTTACAATCCTAAATTGAGCATATATATTAGTTCTATATAGAGTTAATCAATGTAAATAATGCTTAATTTGAAAAATTATCTCAGTTTGAAAAATTCCCCAAATTTGGAATAAACCCTAAATGAAGAACAACAAATTATAATTGACACATATTAGTGACTTAATTATGTTCGTGTGAGGTTGAATTATGTTAAATCGACTACTAAATGCTTTTCCCTAATCTAATTTTAATTTATATTGAAAAAAAATCATTGAAAAACATGAGAATCGAGGAAGAAGAAGGCATGATGACGTCATGTATGAGGACTTCGGAAATTTGGTGGGAAATTTTCATGTTTTTAAAAATAGTAGGTGGTAAAAAAAAAAAAAAAAAAAAAACTTATAGGTGGTAATTACTAAAACGACAACAATAGTAGGTAGTTATTTCCAAAAAATCAATTAAAATCACATAATAATATTAGATAATCGATAATAAACTTAAAATCACATAATATATGTTTCCTAAGAAATTTAATTTAAAATCATGTGTTAGACACAATGCAAGTAGAACAATTTTTAGTGGGTGTATAAGATTTTGAATTGATAGTGGATACATAATTGGATAAATCAAGCTTATTTTTGGGGCTTGAGAAAAGCATGACAAAACGGCCTAATCTTCATTATATTTACGATTAAGATCGATGCGTATTGAAAGTCCGTTGGTTCATGTTAATATTGTATATTTGTCATGTATATCTTTTAGGAGTTTTAGACAAGTTAGGTTTCCTTGTAATGTACTATATATATTCTCGTGAATATCAATACAAGCTTAAGCCGTTTTCTCCAATCTCTCTTGAGTTTAACAATGCGTGCTAATTATTCTTAACATTGAAGGCCTAAAAAAATTGTAATTTCTAAAGTTGAATTTCAACTATTTCCACTATGATACATTATTAATTTATTATTAGATGAAGGGACTTTGTAATGAATACAAAGATAACCTAGTTTATGTTGTTTGTCTATGTTCAACGGTAACTTGGTAAACAACAATGTTACTCTGCTATTTGCTATGGAGTAATTTAACATGGTAATTTATGAACTTTGTTTCTTGAAATTGAGGAGATAATGCAGTATTATATGTATGAGTAGTTAACAATTCAGTTACTAATTTTTCCGTTTAAATAAATACTTCAAAGTACACTAGTACTTGGTACATCGGAGATGTTATTCTGATGGTTAATTATGTTGTTGATTTAACGAATTCTTACGTAGAAAAGGAGCTAGATAATCACAACTCATAATGTGTCCACATTACAATTTACAAGTGGTCACATATTGTAGGGAGTAGGGGTGTACAAAAATTGGCCCGGACCTGAAACCGGACCTGAACCGACCTGAACCGGACCGGACCTGACCCGGACCTGTTGATTCAGGTCCGGTCCCGGTTCTTAAAAATCCAGGTTCCCGGTCCCGGTCCGGACCCGGTCCAAACCCGGGGTTTTCAGGTCCGGACCTGAAACCCGGGAAATCGTAATTAAAAAAAAAAAAAAAAAAAAAAAAAAAAAAACAAGAAAATATCTGATTCTCTCAGCCTCCCTCAATCTCTTTCATATTTTTAAGTTCTAACCCTAACTCCCTAAGCCCAAACTCTCAGCCTCCCTCAATCTCAACTTCTCAACGCGGCTGTCCGGCTGTCCCAACTCGCTCCGGCCACCGCCCACTGCCGACACCTCCCTCATTCTCTCAGGCGATGCACACCGATAATATCTGGTAAGTATTTGCTTATAATTTTGGTATTTTTAATTCGAAATAATAAATTAAGTGTGAGAATTTATATGTTTATTCTTGTTTCAAATTTTCAATTGCTTTTAATGATTGTTTGATGTTTGCATGTTGAATTTCTTATTTTTAGTTCATCTCTTTCGAATTTCTGTTTTTTTTTTTTGGTTTTTTTGAGTTTAGGGTTCATAAGAATTAAGAAGTTTAGGGTTTAGGGTTCAAGTGCGAAATTTAGTTTGAAATTTTGTGTTTATTATGATTATTAAGATTAATTTAGTGCGAAAATTTGTGTGGTAGGGTGGGTTGGGGTGGGGTTATGGTGGGGTTACGGTGGTACGGTTCTGGTGTGTGGGGTTAAGGGTTAAGGGGTGGCAGTGGGGTGGGGTGGGGTGGGGTGGGTTGGGGTGGTGAGCTGGGGTTTTTGGGATGGCTGGATGGAAAATTGTGAATGTTGATGGGGTTGTCGGGAGTGGAGATGGGGTTTTCGTGGTGGCTGGTAGGGTCACCGAGAGTGGAGATGGGTTTTCGGGGTGGCTGGGTGGTGTTTTGGATTGGAGGGGGTTTTGGAGTGGTTGAGTGAGGTTATTCCGGCGGGAATGGAATTTGTGGGGTGGATTCCATGGTTGGAGTGTCAGGGAAGGCGGCTAGGGGTGGGGCTGCCAATGAAGCTGGTTGTGTTGTGTTGTGTGGGCAGTGGTGGATCTGGGTATTGACATAAATTTCAGAAAGTTGGTTGTGTTGTGTGGGCAATGCCTCTCTCATTTTTTTCTTAACATAAATTTCAGAAAGTTGAAAGTATTTCTAATGTGTATTGATATTTCTAATGTGTATATATGGACACTTTTTAAGCTAACTTATACTTTAAAATTTGTGTTTATTCCTGCTAGGCTGCTAAAAGTATGGACTCAGATTATTAAGATTAAATAAGTTGGCTAACCTGTGTGTAGTTCAGGGGTTCTTATTTTTGTTTTTATTCTTGCAGGGAGTGAAGGAAGTCAAGGAACCACGGATTCTTATTCTTGCAATGTAAGTTGCTCTTAAATTTTTTTATAAAATGGTATGTGTATATAATTGTTACTTTAAAATTACTTATATTGTATATAATTATATTGTAGATGGAGAGCTCTCAATCCAAACGGTCTGCTTCTTTTTCTGAACAAACGTCACAGCCACTTTCTGAAAAGGATATGGAAGAATTGCAATCTACTTTGCCTCCTGATAAGAAGCTAAAAGCGGGGCGGGAATATATATGGAACAGAAAAAGTAAGAGGAAAGCTGAGTATTGGAAATATTACTTAGAGTACGTCGAGAATGGAAAACTACGAGCTGAATGTAAGTTCTGTCCTAAAACTTTTGCTGCTGATGGTAATCTTAATGGTTCAAAAAATGTTAAAAACCATGCAGAATCATGTCTCGGTAATCCTATTAATATAGAAAAAGAAAAGGGCAAAGAAAAGCAAACTAAATTGTATTTTGATCAAGAACATGAGAGTAGTGAATTAAAGTGTGGGAGTAGGATTATTAACTTGAATGATGTTAGAGAGGCATTGATTCACATGATTATTGTTGATGAGTTACCATTTAAGCATGTGGAAAAACCCGGTTTTAGGCACTTTGTGCAAGTTGCATGTCCACAATTTCACATTCCATCTCGTGTTACCATTGCTCGTGATTGTTTAAAGTTGTATTATAGTGAAAAAGAGAAATTGAGAGAAATATTTAAGACATGTCAAAGAATTTCTGTGACCACTGATACTTGGACTTCAATACAAAGAATTAATTATATGTGTCTTACAGCTCATTTCATTGATAATGACTGGAAATTGAATAAAAAGATCATAAATTTTTGTCCAATTTCTAGTCATAAAGGAGAGGCTATTGGAAAAGCAGTTGAGGCATGTTTAGAGTATTGGGGTATTGATGATAAACTTTTTACTGTCACTGTTGATAATGCTTCTTCAAATGATGTTGCTTGTGCACACTTGAGTAGAATGGTTAGAAGAACAGGATGTATAAATGATGGAAAAAATCTTCATGTTAGATGCATTGCTCATATCATTAATTTAATTGTGTGGGATGGTATTAGAGAACATGGTGTGTGCATTGATAGAGTTAGAAATGTTGTGAAATATGTTAAGAATTCCCCTGCAAGAATACTTAGATTCAAAGATCTTGTGCAAAAAGCAAACATAGATTCAAAATCTTCTTTATCCTTTGATGTCCCCACTCGTTGGAACTCCACATACATAATGTTGGAAACGGCTTTGAAGTTTCGACGTGTTTTTAGTGGGTTATCTCTTCCTGATGGAGAGGATTTGAATGACAATGAAAGGCCTCTCGAACCCGAAGATTGGGAAAAAGTGGAGAGGTTGGTTTTGTTTCTAGGGGGGTTTTATCTGTTAACTAAACGAATTTCTGGTTCCCATTATGTGACAGCTAATAAAGGTTTAGGAGAAATTGCTTCTATGTATGATATGTTGAATAATTGGGAACAAAGTGAGGACTTGAATTTTCAAGCCATGGCCATTGCAATGAAAAAAAAGTTTGATAAGTATTGGGGGGATGTGGATAAGATGAATAAGTTCATTTATGTTGCTCTTCTTCTCGACCCTCACTCTAAGATGGTCATTGTTGAATTGACACTAACGGATATGCATGGACCGGAAAAGGGTACAAAACTTGCTAATGATGTGAAGGAGTTCGCTTACTCTTTATTTGAGGAATATAGAAAAATGTATGCTACTTCTAATATTCCAGATTGTGGAGATAATATGTCAATGGATATTGATAATAGTAAAGGAGTGGGTTCCGATTATGTGAGGAAACTAAAAGAAAGAGCAAAACGATTGAAGGGGACAAGTGGGTATGCGATAAGTGAGTTGGATAGGTACTTAAATGATCAATTAGGGCCGGAGGAGGAAGAACAAGATGCATTGACATGGTGGGGTAAGAATGGTCAGCGTTATGTGATTCTTAATCGCATGGCACGTGACATACTAGCCATCCCATTGTCGACCGTTGCATCGGAATCTGCTTTTAGTACGGGAGGTCGTACTCTAGATCCATTTCGGAGTTCTTTAACTCCTAAGGTAATGCATCGTTATCTTTTTATTTTATAAAATCAAGTTTGTTTATATCTTAATATGACTTTGTTTATACATATTTGTGTAATATTTTTGTATTGAAGATGGTTCAAGCGTTACTTTGCACACAAGATTGGCTTAGAGCTAAGGAAGTGCCAATTGTTGATGTGGAAGAAAATTTGAAAGAGTTAGAGGAAATAGAGAAAGGTAGTAATAATTTTATGTATTTGAAATTTTGTTACACCAAATTTATTATTTCATTGTTATCAATCATTAATATATTCTATATTGTATTTTATTTAGAGGTGCAACGTGGTGAATCTAACGATGTAGACGATGAAGTTGTTTTCGTGGACTCATTAGTGTGAATCACGCGATCAAAGGGAAAACAACTCGTTGGAGAATTTATGTATTCCTAGTACTTGAGAGTTGAGACTTAAGAGAATTTATGTAATTTTATGAGTTTTCGTGGACTTATTTGTATTTTCGGTGGACTCATTTGTATTTTTGGTGTTTGAGAATCGGGACTTTATAGACTTTATGTAGTTTTGTAATTGATAATTTTGGTTTGTATGTAATTATTAAATTATGCAACAGGTCTAAAAATCACAAAACAGGTCCATATGCAGGTCCAACAGGTTTTGTATTAAAAAAAAAAAAAAACGAAAAAGACACAAAACAGGTCCATTCAGGTCCAAATCCGGACCGGACCTGATTTTTCAGGTCTGGCCCGGAACCGGACCTGTTAATTCAGGTCCGGTCCCCGGTCCTCATAATTACCCAATTCAGGTCCCCGGTCCAAACAGGTCCGATCCAAGTCCGGTCCGGTTTTGGACCGGTGTACACCCCTAGTAGGGAGAGTCCTTTTCTCTTCTTATTAGTCCTTGTTTGCAGCCTTATCACTGATTCACTAGGTCAATAGCTAGCTGTTTAATGTTCATCTTCATTCTTCAATTATGCGGACCACAATTAATATTACTATTCTTGTTAGTCTCCAAATTGTGCTCTTTGTCAAAACAACTTGATTGATTATTATTTATGTAACATATGTCATGAAACTTATGCTTAATTCATGTGCGAAATTCCATTGTCCTACTACTTTCTTTTCGTTATAATTTATGTAATATATATATGTGCCTAACTATGATAGTAACAACACTGGAAAAAACCACAAATAAGATCATGACTCAAGTATGTTGATTTTGGATAGCAACAAGGATACTTATAAGCTTATTATGAGCCAAATAATGACAAAAATGTCCTAATTTTAAACTAAAAAGAAGGATTTGGATTTCAAGAACAGTTGCAAAATTGGACAGTCATTATTATCTTTAAGGAATACAACTCGAGTATTTTCTTGAACAATCATTATAAATTGGATAAATAATGTAAATACATCACCAAACATGGTTAAAAACTTGAAATCGAGAATGAAAAATATGCAATTATTTACTTCCAACCCGATGCATTAAAGTAAAACTAGATAAAACTATCTATATTATCTTGTGGAATACCAAGTAAAGACAGTCGAAAATTAGGGTTAGGAGAAATATGCAAGTAAGTGGGGTTTATTCAGACCAAGAAGGAAATAAATGAATTATAGATTAGATTGTACAAAAATTAAGGTCAACATCAAAGTGTTACTTTCAAAAGGTTTTTCTTCATATTCAATCAAAAAAAAATTATAAATATGAGAAAGGCTGAAAGGTCCAGCTTCATGGGCCCAACAAATAATTGGCCCTTCTTCCTACATAAATTCCCTCTCTCTATCAAATCCTTCTGCCCTCACCTCTTTTATTCCACTGCCGACCTTTTTTTTTTTTTTTTTGGGGGGGCATTGAACTTTTTTTTTTCTTTTAATTTTGTGTTCAGATGCGCCACGTAGGTCATACAGAGTACAAATTACACATAGTGGTTGGAATATACTTCGTACAAATTTTGACCTTTTGTACACAAATTACAAAGACAATACAAATTATAAATGAGGGTGAGATATTTGACGTATTCTTTCTCTTGTACTTTTTGTGGTTTTGCCTCAATGTTAGGTTTTTATGTTGGAGCTATTAATATGTTGGTATCATCAAGAAAAATAAGGGTCATAAAATAGAATTCAAATACTAATATTGGATTTCACCTAAAATGTATTAATTACAAAATACTAACTATGCTTAACTTATCACTTACTTCACTGTCCAAATTTGAATTTTAGTCATAGAATTAGTGTTTCATAATTTTAATTGATACTATAAAGTTGCATTCTAGACATCATTATCAATATATCATATGTGCGAAAAACTGTTGCACTATTCATTAATATATATACTTTTGATGGTACATAATGTAAATTACTTGAGGCTAAATTGAACAAAATTAAATTCAAAATTTCAATGGCAACATATACTATATTTATATAGTTCTTATATACGCAAATTCCACAATTGTCTTGAAACATATATGCACTAGTCTAAGTCTAAGATAAGAAGAAGAATATCTACTTTGATATTCATTCAATCCTCCTAACTCTCTCTATTTTGTCCTACCCAGGGCATTTCTAGAACTATATACAAAAAAAATATTTACATGGAATCATGAAATGCTTCATTACCAAGAAACCACAAAATCGATGCCCTAGTAAATTTACCTAACAATAAATTTGGTTACTCCATAGTTTGCCATTATGTAGAGCTCTATACTTACTCAAAGATTGATCTTTGTTGCATCAATTGTTTTGCTTTAGTTTTCCAATCTCGATCGATGTCTTCTGCTATCATTATCGCGTCATGAGATGCACCAAGCAAGCCTCGTTTGGTGAAACCTACGGCATATAATCCATTCTCACCTTTCCATCCTTCTGGAAATGGTTTCACCGGATATCCATCCTTTTCAGAGAACATAGTGGTATCCTATAAGGTATAAAAGTTATAAAACTTTGCATTAATATCATTATATGTGTGTCGATTATTCGTTTTAAATATAATAGTCATATATGTTTTACGGAGTAGTATTTTAAGGTACTCGCTTTGTATATGAAAAATTGTAAGCATTAATTTTGTACAAGTATTTGGAAAACTTTTGATCAATTGGAGCAAAATCTAGATTGAAGGTTACATAAAATATTAACCTTTAACCAAGATGGTACGTTGCTTTTAAAACCCGTAGCAAGAATTATAGCATCAAAATTTTCCATTCTTCCATCAACAAATTCTGCCCCTTGACGTGTTAATCTTTTAATCGCTGGAAAAACCTGTGCGTATAAGATTTAATAAAGTTAGAGCTAGCTCAATTGGACCATGAATTAATAGTGATTAAAAATAGTAATTATCTACATATATCCATGTCTTTTCATTAGAGCTAGTCATTACTCCCTCCGTTCTTTAATAGATCTAGTACTATAATTTGTCACATGAACGCCTTCTTTATTAAATATTCATATTATTTTCTAATGCAAAAGATTTTGATTATCACCTTATAGTTCTTCACTATCTATCTCTTGATATCAATTGTGAGTAAATCTATATATTTGGAAACTACATTTCATAAAAATGGTAAATGTAACCTAAAAAGGGATATGGTCATATGGATTTTTTTTTTTTTCTTTTTTTTTTTTGAAAACATGTTCATATGGATAATCATTTAGTGGTCAATTCACCTAAAATAAGTTTTGAGTGCTATATAAGTTTTGATTAGAAAATAAAATTATGTTAAATTTAAGTCAGTCGCTATCAGAAAATGCTATTTAACACGTATTGTATGAAAGTGCCAAAGTAGTCCACTCGTTATCTAGGAGGATGGACTTTTGAGAAAATCCCTCCTAAAATAGTTGGTGAGATTCAACCTGTGACTTTACACCTGGTAGTCAGAAAGTTAACCAACTGCTTTAATCTCCTATCTCATTAGTCTAATCTTATTAAACTAAATTATAAAGTATAGAGCAAACCTTAACAGTTCCATCTTTGACTTTAGTAAGTGTCCCAATATCCAACACTGGAGTCTTTCCTGTGATGCTCTTATATTCAAGGGGGCCAATTGCCGGCCTATTTATGCCAAATTGGGCAGTATCACCAAGCATTAATCGAGAGATTAGCAGCAAAAATTGATCCACTAAATTCAGTGGAAACCACTTTAATAAGCACATTGACAATCCAAAAGTTGAAGTTCCAAGCATTCGTTGTGGAAGTATATGTACCTAAATGGAAAAAATAAAAGAGACAAAAGGCAATTAATAACAAAAAAGTAGACCTACATGTACATAAAGAGTCACTTGCGGATCCAAGAATTTTAATTTGTCTATGCATAATATTAATACTAATTTATACGAAGTATAAACAATGATTGGCCACAAATTGAGGTGGCCTGGTGCTCGGTGAAGTAGTGCATTGCTTAAATCTCATGGGATATTTGAACCTATACAATAGAATATTTGCACTTTTACTCTTGATTAGTATGTTTTTTATGTATACTAGTAGATTTAACCTGTGTTCGAGATATATAGTTATTTTTATTTCAATAAATTTGTCAAATGTGAGGAAAATAAGGATATTATATAAAATCAAATGTACATAAATTTATTTGTAAGAGTTAAAAGCAATGAGGGTGTTTGGCAATTGGCTTTTTGCCTAACTTTTGGCTTTTTAGTTTGGTCAAACAACCAAAAAATATGTTTGGTAGTTGGCTTTTAAGCTGACTTTTCCGCCAAAAGCCAATAGGAATAGCTTTTTCTATTGGCTTGTTGGCCCACTTTATCACTAATAAAGTGCTAATAACCATAAATAATTTTACCAAACACTACTTTTGTAAACAACCAGCTTAAACAACTAATTTAAAAAGACAATCCATACAGCTAATAGTCTAATACTTCCACCTAGTCAAACAAGCCAAGCAAATAAGTCAATAGTCAACCAGCAATTGCCAAATAAACCCCATGTCTATCACATGATATACAATTATACGATAGTCATATACTCTTGAAATTATTTTATTTTGTTCAAATGTAACATGCATGTAGATTAATTTGGAGAAGGCCAAAATTGTCAGTAAAAAAGTATAAGGCAGATTCGACTAATAAGAAGATGTATAAGCATGCAAACGACCTCCAAGAAAGTGAAGTTTACTGGGATAAAAGAAGACTGCAAAAGTTCAACCATTAAATTTATTATAATAATAATATATTTAGCAATCTAAAAAAATAAAATAATGAAACTGTTAATTAGGTCTTCTTTTTGAAAGGACAAAATATGGTGTACTTGGTCGTCATCCCATCCTAAAAAAGAAACTATTCGAAACAAAAAGGTTATGAATTATTGTTAATGCTGAGATTAGTAGATTAAGATGACCTTAATGGGAAATTATTCCGCTTACACATGGAAACTCGTCATTGAATCTTTCGGTAATTGGTATGTTTGGACTTAAAAGTTATTCCTAACTAGATAGGTTAAGTTTTTGTGCATATTCCTATCTAGAATCAACATGCTAGCACATTGAAAGTATATAAAAACCATTTCCAATAAACAATATATCAAAATAAATGTATTGGTCCCTGTTTCTTTTTCGTTATGTAAAAGTCCATCTTAAGCTCAGAAAGAATTAAAATAAAACTGACGGTCCTATCGAATAATAAAAATATCCAATCAATAACACCGATGTGAAAGACAGATTAGAAAGAAACAAAATAATGCTCGATACTAACACTAATCATCATTTCTAAACAAACTTAAATTTTAATATTGTCATTTCCTAACCAAACCAATTCGTGGCAGCTGAAATGCAAACCATAGCATGAATTTGGAGTAAAAAAATATTGTCATTTCCTAACCAAACCAATTCGTGGCAGCTGAAATGCAAACCATAGCATGAATTTGAAGTAATACTCCAATATCATGTTACTTGGATCATTCATCTACCTTGTCATACTCATGATGCATGTCACACTTGTTTGACTTAATTAAAATCATTCCTTTAAAGCATAATTATTTCAAGGAAAAAAAAAAACTACTAGAAAGGAGGTGTATTATCAATGCCAAACACCAAATTTAAATTTGATGAAATTTGAAAGTTCGGTATGTAACATACTTCACATCTCACTCTGTTATACTCTAAGAATCTCATTTTTATTACGTGCCCTACCTCACGGACCTCAGGGAGTAGTAATTGTCATCCCAACTCTTACAATATTTCAAATCTTAAAATTATTACTCCTTATATCACAGATTAACTAATCCTCTAACCTAGATTAAACACTATTTTGATCTCTAACACCATTACATCAATCAATCAATCATGCTAGATAAACAATCAATATTGAGTTCCGTGATGGTTGTTAAATCCTCGTTGAAATTTGTGCAAAAAGAAAAAAGATAGCAATAAATCATGAATGAAAAAAGAGAGAGAGAAAGAAATGCTTACAGAATCCCTAACAACCAAGGAAGGATAAGCATTATGATTGCAAAGATCCAAGCAAACCTCCATACCCGAATTACCACACCCGACTACTAATACCTTCTTTTCACTATATTCTTCTCCACTCTTATATTCACTTGAATGTATTATTACCCCTTTATATTCTTCCATTCCTATTATATCGGCTATATATGGTTCCGCATTTTCGCCCGTTGCCACTACCAACCATTGACACACATATTCCACGACTTCTTTTTTAGGCCCGGATACGAGTACCCGCCACAGTCCGTGGCGCGTATCGTACTGGGCCTTGACCACGGATCGCCCGAACATGGGCTGGAGGTTGAAGTGTGTGGCGTAGGAGTCAAGGTAGGTTATAAACTGCTCTTTGGTGGGGTATGTAGGGAAGCTCTGTGGAAATGGGTAGTGTGGTAGTTGACAAAACTGCTTCGGGAGGTGGAGCCGAAGGCGGTCGTAGGTGTGGAGTTTCCAGAGCGAGCCCAGACACTGGGCCCGCTCTAGGATTAACCTAGGGATTCCCCTCTCCTTTAAACATGCCGCCGCCGCTAGGCCCGATGGGCCCGCCCCGACTATCATCGGGCCGGGTACCCACACCCGCCTCGCCGATGGCGATTGCGGGTGAGGGTCTTGTGCTAGCTTGGCTGCCATTTCTTTTAAAGGGTCCATATGATAATAGTCAACAGTAGTAGTAATAATAATAATAATAATAATAATAATAATACTGATTAAGCTTCTCCCATGTTGAATTTGGAAAAGATTAGAAATACAAACAAATACGAGTATACTTTGCTCTTTACTTAGTATAAATTATAAATAGGATAGTTTTAGAAGAGAAATGAGATATTAGTAGAAGATTAAGAGGGTATGATATGATGATACTTATATTCTTATCCAAAAATGAGGATAATTATAAGATGAGGGTGTTAATTAAGCTCTTAATCCTATCCAAAATATTGTTGAAAAAAGAGTGAAAGAAGAGAAAATATAGGAGCTTGGTAACCCGGCCTTAAAACCCAATTAAAAAGTAATATATGAAGGTGTTTGACGAGTGAAATAATTATCGAGGAGGAAGTTGAATGAAGTGTCAATTTATATGGTGGTGAAGGGGTCAAATGAACTATAAGTTTTCTAGTTTTGTGGGACATGTAACATGCTCCTAGAACACTTTAGTAACTAATTAGTTTAGTAACCGTGTTATGTATGTATGTACCTACATATGTTCTACGACATATAAATATTTGTACTTTGTATTGAGTAATTATCATTTTGGTTAATCAAACAACTTATATAATAACAAGAAATATTCCAAAATAAACTCAGGATCATAATACGTTTATTAAGTTGATTTTCAAATGAAATTATTTAGATTATGTCTAGAATATTCCCATTTGTTACTTGATAAAGCTTAATTTGATTAAATTAATCTATTTATAAGAATTCTTTAGCTATAAAGCTAACAAATGACTGACTTAGTTTGATTACAGTATTACATATAAAGATTTCTATTCATGTTGCTTGTTTCTTAATAATTGATTTCAATATAATACATGCATCTAAAATTTCAAACAAAGTTAATAAATTTTAACCTTTAAAAGTCAAATTTTACAGCTATTTTTACAAGCATAGGCAGTATAATAATGAAATATTCAATTTTCCTTAACATTTTAAAACACTCTAATGATTTATATTACATTGTCGTATCAGAATTTATCATATTGGGCATTTATCTTTCACACTTCTTTATAAATGAATGCTTTCATGCTTACATATCTCTAATTCTCTAGTAGAGTAGTATGTAGTCTATGTAGGTGGTTGCATAATAAGTTGAAACCATAAGATATAGTACGGCATATGATTTACTTATAGGTCTACTTTCATGCATTGTTAGTTTGTTATATTAATTACGTACATTCATTCACGATTTAATACATTTTAGCCATTCACTCAAAACTATATTATTACTCTCTCATATAATATACAGAGTATTTGAGAAATTTATGTTCCGATATATAATAATAAAATTAATAATAATTGTTCTTTCCTTTTTTATAATATCTTTATTATTATAATTTGTAAATTATGCATGAAAATTTTCACCAATTAAGTTGCGAAAGGTGGTAATATAGGTAGAGGGAACTGGGAAGCTATACCAATCCCAAATTCCATGGAATTAGGAGAATATCATGGCAAATTTGTCACTTGGTGTCTGCCATACATGTTGTATAATCCTTAGATACTAAGACATGCATGCATGGTTGCATTTTATGTTCTCACTTTTTCAGACTTAGGAAATAGGATTTGACTCCTTGTTGAGTTGTTGACACATTCGAAATTGGGAATATTCGTCTTAATTTAGAAAGTTGACTCATTTAGTGTATGCTTTATTATTATTTTTTTCATTATACTACCCTATATAGCTAGGTTGTAAACTTATAACGCTATAAAGTGGTTTGAAACCAAGTACAGCATTGGAAATAAAAGTAGACCATAGCAAATATAGCAACATGAGCAAGAGTTATTACATCACACATGCAACATCTACTTGTACTATATTAACGATATATAGGTTGTGTCTATAACAAGTGTATAGTACGATATAAATATTGAATAATTAAAGATAATTTATCATTCAAACACAATAATTAAAGAAAACTATTGTATATAATGTATAGTACCGTATTTCAAAAAAAAAATATATATAATGTATAGTAACGTATAAATGTACAATTGTGATAGACCAGTACACCATTTAATTTGGTTAATTATCATATACCTAAAAAAACATTATCACCGTGTGAGATCTCATATATCAATCAACATTGACCCGGCCCAAAAATAGGGTGGGTTTGGACAAGCCTAAAAACGAATTTTAGTTAAAACCCGAACCCGGCCCCCGATAAGCCCCCCTACTTTTTGTGGGTTTGAGCACAAGATATAATGTTAAGGCACGGTTCAACCGGATTTTTTATCACCTCTAATTGTAATAGCCTTACTTCAAATTTGGCCTCAGCAATACATTTTTGGACCTGACAAAATTATACATCAAGGTGCTTTAGCCCATGACACCTCGGGAGCCCAACTTGATTCCTGGAACCATTTCATTCATGCTTTAGCCCCTCCTTCACTATAATTGTCTTTGGGGATTAATTAAGGACTAAAGACAGCCCACTATATAAATTATGCGAAGATTCTAAGAATCTAACAGTTCTAGTAATGATAAGCTTTCACCTTTCTAGGAAAAATGTGGGTTTTTTTGGTACTTGTTGAAAGGAACATTTCATTTATATAAGCTTCTTTCTATACTTTCAACAAATGTTTTTTTCTCCAGGAATCAATCTAAATGTACTAGGGAATGCAAGGTGATTAGGGGATTTCTCCCGCCACGTGAACCAATGAAACCCTGTCACGTGTCATCCACGTGGACCAACCAGAGTCAGCCACGTGTCACTTTGTGAAAGGTCCAAGGTGGACCAATCAGGCCACGACACGTGGCAGGCAGATTGCCAACTGGGAAAATGGTCTTTAAAGGCCCAAATACCTAGGCAAGCCCAGTCAGTCCCAGGTTTCTGAAAACCTAGTATTGTGGCACATATATCGAGACCCTATAAAAGGGAGATGTTCCCTCGGAGAAACATTATTCATAAATCATTAAACACACGCGTACATTACTCGCTGAGCATTAACGCCGGCTTTAATTGTGCTACTTGAGAGCTAAGGCTCGGATATTGAGATTGTCTCAGGCAGCCGGATGATCACTCTCCTTCCGAGAGGAGTCTGATCCCCTTTACTTTCCGCACTTTTTACATCCGAACACGTTCTAACTTGACCGTCGGAGGCGGAACTCCCACCCACAGGAGTCTCCGTTGTTTTGCAAGTACAGGCGTCCAAAGGTCAGTCTTGGTATTGTAACTCTCCCGCAAGACATCTAAAAAACCCGGAAACACAAGGTATCTCTTACTTACCATATAAAGGTCAAAGATTCTATAAGACAAAGATTCCACGAAAGTTAATAATTTTGGCTAGTAAAGTTTTAAGGCTAGGTGATATATACTTTCAACCTGAAATCATAATTTTTATTAAGCATCTATGTGCCTAAAATGAAGCATTATAGAAACTCATGCAATAAATTCGGGTTTGTTCATCGACTTATTTTTAGTTAATTAAAGCACTATTTCACTAATCTTTCACAACCCGGATCCACTACTACTGAATGTACACCACCTTCGACCTTTCGTAGTTCATACAACCAAAAGGATAATGACATTGTTTTGTACAAGATTTGGACTCAACCTCAAATTTGTACTCTAAATGTTGAAAGCAAAATTACTTTTGAATGAAGTAATACTTGTAAGTTTTATATACAACCAAAAGTTGTTACTACGTACTTGTAAATGTTGAAAGCAAAATTACTTTTGAATGTTGCTTGTGTACTCTAATAGCTAGATGTTGGTGGAATGGTGGGTTCTTCCTTGTAAAAGTCTCCTTTTGTGTAATTTTTCCATCTGTTTGCACCCCTTCAAAAGATAGCATCATAACATGCAGTTTTGTTTGCTGCTATGAGCTTGCATTTATAGGATCGTAGATTTTAAATAAGATGAACTTCTTTAATTTAATTGAGATTATTTCCAAAAGCTTTTTTTGTTTGTTTTTTTTTTTTTTTCTTTGTAATTCGAACTGTCATTAATATTAAGATTACTAAGCTGTAAAAAATTCAGATCAGAGTGTCAGACCACGTACCTTAATTTTCATTTATATTAAAGGAACAAAAAAAAACGTTAAGCTAGTATCTTGATTTTATAAACAAGATTTATTGGACTATTTAGCTGCTTTTTCAGATGTAAAAGGCCAATGATAGAGGGCCCGAATATAGTACACAGTACTAATCGGGCCTTGCTTTAGAATTTCAGATTGTCTGGAAGAAGAAGTATACTAAATGGGCCTTCATTGAGAATATCAAGGTTTAGCTTTGGGTTTTTGGTCTTATGGACTTCCATAAAAAAGAAATGAGCTTCAATTCTAATTTTATGGGCCTGCAATTGAAGTTGAATAGTATTACACACAATGATTGACGTGGAGTTTTCGTCACTAAGGCCCGTTTGGTATCATTTGCGGGCTCGTTTGACATCGTATTTTATTTTCAGTTTTCTTTGTCTTCTTAAAATAAAAATCAAAAATAGGAAACAAGAAAAAAAAATGTTTCTACTTATCGGTTGTCAATATTCAAATTTATCATGATTTTAATAAGTTTGACTAATATTGTATTCATTATATCATATGATTTTCAAAAACAAAAAACCAAAAATAGGAAACCGTAGGTCCATAGCGATACCAAATGAACCCGAGTTTTGAAATCATATATTGTACAATATATAGAATAAAGTTATTAAGAAAACTGACAACAAAAATAGTTATAATTATTTTTTCTAGTTTTCTACTTTTGATTTTTGTTTTTTTAAAAAATAAAAACTAAAAAGATAACGAACAGACTTTAATATTGATAGCGCTCACCTCCACCTCACACATGCCTAAATACGTTACCAATTAATCCAAGGAAAATAATTTGACGTGAAACATTTTCAATGAAAAATAATTTTTCAAGGAAAATCACAATTGCAAATTAGATTTCCTTATATATACATACACAATAAAGTTAATTGGTGTCCCTCTTGCCACATTTGAGTGTGCACAACATGCCCCATTTTTGAATTTGATCATCTGCATGACCTATATATTCATCAAACTATCTCTCATTTTTGGTTTTTATCTCTTCATATTTCATGTTTATTACGTAATATTTTTATGATACTCTCTACTCATGTATCATGATTGCCAACTTGTGACCAATAATTGCACATACGCAAATACTCAAGGAAAACATTTGATATTTTAAGAAATAATAGCACAATTTTAAGAAAAATGAAGTACGTTGATATATAAAACTTACAAGTATTACTTCATTAAATTACAATAATGTCTCGAAAATAATAACGGAATATTATGAAGTAATAACAATGCTTTAATTCTATAGTTAAAACTATGAAAGAACCAAAAGAGTCTAATTAACAAAAGTGTGTCTCAACTTAAAGTGTTAGAATGCTCCATTAGGTTCCTTGTATGTGCAAACTTCCCGTGTAGATTATAGATTTTCAGCTGTAACATCTAAAGTAGATTTGAGTTGAAAAATATTGAGTCTCAAAGATTTCTAAACTATATAGTTGAAGTAGAAGACAAACATGGTAACCCTCATCACATGCTTGCAACGATTTTTCGTGGGTGCGTAGCCTACCATTTATAGTCATAGTTGAGCGATGCATATTTGGAAAGATTGGCTGTTAGTCTTGTGTTAATTTGCATCATGAAATTGACGTCAAATATTAAACTCTATATATGAGTTATAGATTTGTCATTTATAGCGTAAAAGTGTTACAAAAAAATACTTATGTTCTCATAATTAATAATCTTGTCTTATTCTTTCTCCATTTTTTTTTCTAGCTATTATATTATTTATTTATTTTACTACGAGTAATATATTTTTAAATAATGTTCCTAAATAAATATATGTGCCATGTGAAATCTAACTTAAACAATATTTTACCAAATTCAAATTAACCGCATAAAATTTTGTCCGGTTCAAAGTGGTTGCATTGATAAAAAGAGAGAGTAGTTTTTATCATTTGAGGATATAGATCTTAGCTAATGGAACTTATTTTATCTGATTAATTATTACTTTAATTTGTTTAACAGTTTGACCCTTCTTCTTTTTTTTTGACTGGTTTATTTGACGAGTCATAAATTTGTCCATTAATATATGTAATAGTGTTTTAGTAATAAATATAAAAAAAAATAAAAATAAAAATTGATATCAGCCCCCAAAAAAATTTATAGTACTATATAAAGAAGAAAGGGCCTTTTGGTTGATAAATTTAACTTTTCCCAAAATACCCTTCTCAATTAATTTTTTAAAAAAAATAAAAAAATAAAAAATAAAAAACTATAAGGCCATAACCATAAATCACGTTCATCTTTTAAGTGTAAAAAAAAATCTCATCAATAACTGTCATCTCAAAAATATATAAAATTGATTTTTTTTTTCTTTTTATCATACTGTTTCAAACTTTCAATCACCAATATATAACTGTTTTTAAGTTTTTTTCTAATAGTCTTTGTATCACTATCCATCAATAAAAGATTGATGAAGTTTTCAAATTTCTAAAGAAGAAATAATTGTAGCACAATTTAAATTTGTAAGAAGTTACAAATATCAATCATGTAAATATAAATTTCTTTTTAATTGTTGATAAAAAGAATATGCTATCAATTTTTTCTATAAAAATAGTTATAATTACTATAATTTAAACCTATTTTTTCTTATTATTGCACACGCATTGCGTGTGTTTTTTAGCTTGTCTATATAATGAAATATATATCGTGACTAATCTAACAGTATCATCAATTAACATGTGTTATTAATACATTTAAGGTGTCGTTTGGTTGTTATGGGAATTTACTTCCCATAGGAATTTGTATTTCATGGGAATTAAATTCATGGGAATTGCATAAAGTTGTATGGTTGGAATGAAGGAAGTTGTAAATCATGGGAATTTTGACTTACCTAGGGGGGGTTGGGTAATTAATTTCCCATGTTTTGTGGGAAGTCATAATTCCCATAAATTTGCAATTCCCTCATTTACACTTTTTATTGTCAATCAAACAACTCCTCCATTTTCAAATTCCCATGATTTTCCACTTCCCCTATTTTCTTTGTGTAACCAAACATATTTAAAAAAAAAAGTCAAAACTAATATATGAATATGTAAAAATCAAATTGGTTCATTTAAAAAAAAAACGGAGGAAATATTGTCTTTTATTGTTCTAGCTTCTTCATCTGCACTCATACTTTAATTTATTGAATATTGTTTCATACTTTCATCTGCACTTATAACTTAATTTATGCTTCGTAAATCCTAATCAAGTTAAGAGAACTAGTCGTACAAAATTTTCTTGAAATGTAAAGTAAATGAAAAAAAAAAAGGGGTTAGTAAACATATTTGGTAATTTATATGTTGATAGCTTTTTTAAGACTTTTACTAGAAATGAAATAGCTTAAGTGTTATTCTTGTAAAAAAAAAAAAAAAAAATAGCTGAAGTGTTAGGTATTCATGTTTAGCAAACCACGTCAATCGAGTGTATCCTAAAATTCCTCATGAAGAGACACACATGAGTTGTCTATTATTTAATATTGGCTTAACGTTCTACATTTGACACTAATCATCAATTAACATCCAAAACATCGTTTTATTATTAATAAGCTAATAAAAATGCTTAGGTCGGCAATATTTCAAAGCTTTGTCGTATTTGAGGAAGTTAATTAGCAAGTAACCAATTACAAACTCTCAGAATCTTTTTACAATATGCTATATATACGATCAGTGGTGGATCGGTGGCTAATTGTCATTGGTTGTAATATAGTGTTATTTTTTTATTATAATAATATTATAATAAATATTTTGTCATTTTCCTAAAATTGACACTCTTGTTGTCTTGTATGGTGGGGGCCTAGAGGCACATATACTTTACAAAGAAATCTATTCGCATTTACAAGTTCGATAATTACATGTTTACATCCATAAATTAATCCATAATTTCTAATATCTTAATTATAACAACAATATACGAAGTAAACTATATATAGTATCCTAGGTGTATCTAAAATTCTAACTAGGGTTTTTATTTTTGGATTAATTTTACAAAGTTGATATTGAAAAATTATACATTATGACGATTTTAAGCAATAATCACATAACTATGATTAATTTGATGTATTAAGCTATTAAAATTAGTCTAAGTGGTGCACGAATAGGGTAAAAGTCAATATATATACGGGACACCTAAATAATGAAGGAGTCATTAACTCATTATTAGCCATAGGCCCTAAAGGTTCACTTTATTTATACTTTATTTTAAGATAAATAAATTGAAAAGAGTTTAAATAAGGGTATTATATTTCAAATAAGGTAATATCAGGAGAAAAAAGTTCTAAAAAAGGTTTATAAAGTTCAATTCTCAACTAAATTAAGTTCACTACAAGAAAATTACCTTTTCGCAGCGATTATTCCAACCTTTGGTATCGATTGTATTTGCTACAAAAAGCTTTCCCAACGAATGTATATTCGATACAATATCCGCCGTTACCATAGCCTTTAGTAGTATTTTTCGACATCACTGGGGTTGTCCTCAATAATCGATACGAAAAACTACATTCAATCGTGGTGATTATTGTAGCGATTATAATCGCTATAAAATGTTGAACTCATTTTCTTCAAAAAAAAAAAATCACACATACGATCTTTACAAGAGTTGAACATGCAACTTTAAGCTCTAATATTAAATATTTTACCAATAAGTTATGACATATTTTATGTATTATTGTCAAACAATATTTGTTCTAGTGTGAAAAAAGCTTTTCGTATCGATTTTTGAGTTTCAGTGGCGATTGTAAACTATACGATTTTCAATAATTTTATAAATGTGCAAAAAAAGGGTGGATATTTATTATTATGTTTTTCATATCGATTTTATTTAGGATTATCATGGCGATTGTAAAATGATACGATTTCCTCTACAATTTCACAAACATACATGCATATTGTAGCGAATGTACAATCATTACAATATAATCCCTACGAAAAAACATTTTTCTTGTGGTGGTTCTACTTTAAAAAGTTTAGATAAAGTCATAAAGATGATAAGTAAAATTGTAAAAATCAGATGAATAGATGCACAAAGTATCTATTGGTATTATTAGTATTTGGCAAATTAAGAGTAGTAGCTGAAACATTAAACTACGTACAATAAAAGACATATAATATTGTTGTAATAATTATACGATTTGACAAACGTAAATCACTATATATTTGAAATCCTAATTTACTCAATACTTGAAAAACACTATCTAAATCACTACCTTGACAGATGCTCTTGTGTTTGGTTAAATGAAAACACTCATTGCAACCTAAAGCACACTGTTATCAAATTGGGTCTTAGTAGAGATGTCAATATAAAATAAATATTTCCATGTACCTATATATGTATAATGTTTAGATACATCTTTCAACAACAAATTTTTATAGACTTAATATACATTATATAAATCTAGTACGTAAATGTGTCAAACAAAACAATTATGGGTTGAGTACTGAAGTTGATTTTTTTTTTTTTTTTTTTTGGGAGGGGGGGGGGCGGGGGTTGAGAATTATTATGGCGGGGGTTGAGAATTATTATACACAGACGTTAATCAATTAACATGCTCTTGAATTTTCTCCCCTCAAATATAGATGTATTTTGGCTCTTGATCAAGTAGGTCAAGCTCTTGAGTAAAGCCTATATTATACTTCACTCAATTCTTAATAGATTCAATACATCAGAATTCACATGTCAATGAACTGGCTCAATTATTGGGCTTGAACACATAATTTGAATTAATTTTTCAATAGCTTTGCATGAAATCAAGCTCTTTGTTTAAGAGTGATTTAAAGATTAAAACTAACAATGTTGACTTAGAAATCAAATAAAACCTTTTTCTTTTATAAGAAAGAGGTTTCAAGAGTAATTACACTTTAAACAAAAAGCTTCATATAAATTCAAATTGATGCATGACTAGAATAAATCGAGGACATCCATTGGTTTAAGGTCCTATCTCAAACCAAATCATCCTTGTCTTCACACAAAGTCACAACTCACAAACCACATTCAATCCCACCATTCACATATAAGAACACATAAAATCAGTGTCAATCACTATATACACTAATTCTATATACTTGTACATTATCAACTTATACATAATGAATAATTAATGACCCTACTTCATCAAATAGATGTTAAACTTGACTAATAACAACCTTACACGTGTATATACATAGTACATAAGTTCACACTAATAATTTCTATTGTTTACAAAGAAAAGGTAAGGAAGAGAAAACAAAATTAAAAAGGGTCACATGAGAAAACAAATTTAGTACAATAGAACGAATTCACAAAAAACCTAAAAGCTTCCATCTAAAAGTGAAAATGGATATGATGGATTTTCCTCCTTCAAGGTCATGTAGTTAGGACTATGGCCTAAATATACACTATTGTCCAAACCTCTTTGAAAATGGTCATATTTTGGAACCAAATCCAAAGGTAATGGTTCAGAATTAACGCTAATACAATTATACTGTCCTTTACTATATTGTAACCTATTTGAATACATAGGACTATTACATGTATTGGGTGACGAAGGAGAGTGAGGGAATTTATCCACCTCGAAATTAATATGAGATGACGAAATTGCCCCTGCGTTCGTACCCTCGTCCTCCTCACTATACGAGTGGGCCATGCCGGAGGATGATGTAGAGGATGACATCATCAAGAGCCGCCTCCGTTTTTCGGGGCTGGCAGCACCGTCGTCGCCACCACCACTACATAGATGTTTAGTTCGATCTCGCTCCATCATGACACGTGGCAAGATATCGGGATCCTCAACAACTTTGCATAGGAAGGCCATCATTTGTTGAGGGCGTCTCTCGGTGGCTTCCAACCGTCGATTCATCCCCTTAAGCTCATCATCTAACGTCTTTTGCTCCTCTCTAAGCCGTTCGATTTCGACTAATAACTCGTGATCATCAGCATCTTGAAGGTGGGGATGGGGCCGGTTGGTATGTTTCTTGCGTGCTATATTCCTTAGCAGCTGCTTTTGCCCTCGCAAGAACCACTCGTTCGCAAATTCCCACCTGTCTGGGTCTACCTTTTTAAATCCCTGCAACACATCACAATAATTTCACTAATCTCTTACAATTCCGTCTCATTTTACTTGCTCCATAAATCGACAGTACTTGTTTTCTTGATTTTCCATGCTTCATATACTAACATTTCTAACTCATAGTGATTTGTTACAATTAGAAAGTTACAAGATAATATGAACAAAACATACAATCATAGCCCTAATAAAAAATCTAACGATACTACTCCACTAGTAATTTTTTTTTTTTTTTTTACAAGAATTTTATCTTAAATGGTTTATGTTTATAGTACTGTGGGATCGTCACCCCTCACCAACTGTTCTTGCTAAAGTAAATATTACTACATCAAAAGTGAAAATGATTTTTAAATAATGAAAACGTTCCATATACAAAAGTAAGATATCATCGATACAAATCATACATTGACAAATCATTGATAAATAAATTTGTCTAGTGTAATTCAAAATAAAAACATAACTCATATTAATATAATTGCACTCCGTAATTTTTAACATTAAGGTATTTTGTATTTATATACCTC
This sequence comes from Chenopodium quinoa, assembly GCF_001683475.1. Lineage (NCBI taxonomy): Eukaryota > Viridiplantae > Streptophyta > Magnoliopsida > Caryophyllales > Amaranthaceae > Chenopodium > Chenopodium quinoa. The sequence goes on from NW_018745003.1 coordinate 1,589,111, forward strand.
GAATTAATTTTTAATATCGATAATATAAACAACATATCTATATAAATATATAGGACCCTATCCAAGTTGGTAATGGTCCCATTTGATCTCTTGCTTCGACATGGATTAAACCTTAGTGCTCATCCCCCTTTTCACATGAATTTCATTACAAAAAAAATTGGTATACTCGAAGAAGAAAAGGGCATCCAAAACCTTAGTTTCTAATGATGAAATTTACATATACTCTCTCCGTCCAAAATATATATATACATAACCAATTATAGAATCGAAGCACTTCAATGTAAACTACCGATGTAAAACTAATTTCGGACTGATGGAGTAAACCCTACTCACTAATTAGAGTGTATGTTTTGTGAAAATATAATTCGTGGAGTGTACGCTTTATTAACCAAAACAAACGGAGTCAATATTCCTATCTACCTTGTGAAAGTTAACATTAAGTTGTTAGGTAGGTAACTCTTTCAAACAAAGAACTCAAATGTTTGTTTTATTCCCCTAGAAAAAATCTGAAAACAATAAATGAAAATTTGTTTGATTAGAATTGAATCCATATTTTACACTCTATTTCCCAAAAAAAAAAGGATGGAAAACTTACATATGTATTAAGCTGTCGAACAAAGCTAGAGAAATTGTTATGCTTGAAAAATGAGGGAAGAATTCGCTGCGAAAATTCTAAAGGCTCAACAACAATAAAACTGTTATTAGCTCTTCCCCAACTGATTAGATGATCTGTTGATGGATCGCTAACCATCTGATGCGTTTTCATCACGAAAGGCGCTATCATATTCCCATTTTGCTCCATCTTTACCATGTACCCTTTCACATACGATCACTCCTCTGTTTTTTTTTATCTGTTTTTGAATAATATAATTTGGGAGTTTTTTTTTTTT